>NC_048567.1:83497362-83562362 GCF_013265735.2 Oncorhynchus mykiss | reverse complement strand
GGGTGCCTGACCAATGCCTGACCAAAGGGAATAGGGTGCCTGACCAAAGGGAATAGGGTACCTGACCAAAGGGAATAGGGTGCCTGACCAAAGGGAATAGGGTACCTGACCAAAGGGAATAGGGTGCCTGACCAAAGGGAATAGGGTACCTGACCAAAGGGAATAGGGTACCTGACCAAAGGGAATAGGGTGCCTGACCAAAGGGAATAGGGTGCCTGACCAAAGGGAATAGGGTACCTGACCAAAGGGAATAGGGTACCTGACCAAAGGGAATAGGGTACCTGACCAAAGGGAATAGGGTGCCTGACCAAAGGGAATAGGGTGCCTGACCAAAGGGAATAGGGTGCCTGACCAAAGGGAATAGGGTGCCTGACCAAAGGGAATAGGGTGCCTGACCAAAGGGAATAGGGTGCCTGACCAAAGGGAATAGGGTACCTGACCAAAGGGAATAGGGTATCTGACCAAAGGGAATAGGGTACCTGACCAAAGGGAATAGGGTATCTGACCAAAGGGAATAGGGTACCTGACCAAAGGGAATAGGGTACCTGACCAAAGGGAATAGGGTATCTGACCAAAGGGAATAGGGTGCCTGACCAAAGGGATTAGGGTACCTGACCAAAGGGAATAGGGTATCTGACCAAAGGGAATAGGGTGCCTGTTTGGGACGCAATGTCAGTTTAAGGGCATGAAAACAGAAAGAGTGCCAGACAGACATCCAGCTGCCTCAGGTCTAAATCCCCTGATCTTGTGTGCCTCTTCGAGCGGTCATTGTGACTCTTTCAGACAGTCCCAAATTTGATAGGCCTATACACCATTCATTACATAGGCATCTCTGTCACAGACATGAAGTCTGTAAACGATTCAGAGGCCATGATGGAAAAGTCTATCTTCTCCTCCTTTCCAATCCCACTGAAACCCAAAATCCTGACTCCAGTCTTGCATCAAAATCCCTGACTTTATTCTTTAATTCATAGGTTACATTATCAAACCAGTCTTGCCAATGCAAATTAATGAAGATGAAAATACCTCTACAACATGTCCCCCACTTCTCTCTGCTGTCTCCTATTGCAGATATCAAATACAATCATATTTTATCAGTGAAATGCTGAATACAACAGGTGTAGTAGACCTTACAGTGAAATGCTGAATACAACAGGTGTAGTAGACCTTACAGTGAAATGCTGAATACAACAGGTGTAGTAGACCTCACAGTGAAATGCTGAATACAACAGGTGTAGTAGACCTTACAGTGAAATGCTGAATACAACAGGTGTAGTAGACCTCACAGTGAAATGCTGAATACAACAGGTGTAGTAGACCTTACAGTGAAATGCTGAATACAACAGGTGTAGTAGACCTTACAGTGAAATGCTGAATACAACAGGTGTAGTAGACCTTACAGTGAAATGCTGAATACAACAGGTGTAGTAGACCTTACAGTGAAATGCTGAATACAACAGGTGTAGTAGACCTCACAGTGAAATGCTGAATACAACAGGTGTAGTAGACCTTACAGTGAAATGCTGAATACAACAGGTGTAGTAGACCTCACAGTGAAATGCTGAATACAACAGGTGTAGTAGACCTTACAGTGAAATGCTGAATACAACAGGTGTAGTAGACCTCACAGTGAAATACTGAATACAACAGGTGTAGTAGACCTTACAGTGAAATGCTGAATACAACAGGTGTAGTAGACCTTACAGTGAAATGCTGAATACAACAGGTGTAGTAGACCTCACAGTGAAATGCTGAATACAACAGGTGTAGTAGACCTCACAGTGAAATGCTGAATACAACAGGTGTAGTAGACCTTACAGTGAAATGCTGAATACAACAGGTGTAGTAGACCTTACAGTGAAATGCTGAATACAACAGGTGTAGTAGACCTCACAGTGAAATGCTGAATACAACAGGTGTAGTAGACCTTACAGTGAAATGCTGAATACAACAGGTGTAGTAGACCTCACAGTGAAATGCTTACTTTCAGGCTCTAACCAACAATGAAGTTTTAAAAAATACAGATAAGAAATAAAAGTAACAAGTAATTAAAGAGCAGCCGTAAAATAACAATGTGGAGACTATATACAGGGGGTACCGGTACAGAATCAATGTGGAGGTTATATACAGGGGGTACCGGTACAGAGTCAATGTGGAGGCTATATACAGGGTATTACGGTACAGAGTCAACGTGGAGGCTATATACAGGGTGTTACGGTACAGAGTCAACGTGGAGGCTATATACAGGGGGTACCGGTACAGAGTCAATGTGGAGGCTATATACAGGGTGTTACGGTACAGAGTCAATGTGGAGGCTATATACAGGGGGTACCGGTACAGAGTCAATGTGTAGGCTATATATAGGGGGTACCGGTACAGAGTCAATGTGGAGGCTATATACAGGGTGTTACGGTACAGAGTCAATGTGGAGGCTATATACAGGGTGTTACGGTACAGAGTCAATGTGGAGACTATATACAGGGGTACCAGTACAGGGTCAATGTGCGGGGGCACTGGTTAGTTGAGGTAATATGTACATGTAAGTAGAGTTATTAAAGTGACTATGCATACATGCATAGATGATAACAACAGAGAGTAGCAGGGGGGGGGGCAATGCAAATTGGGTAGCCATTTGATTAAATGTTCAGGAGTCTTATGGCTTGGGGGTAGAAGCTGTTTAGAAGCCTCTTGGACGTAGATTTGGCGCTCCGGTACCGCTTGCCTTGCAGTAGCAGAGAGAACAGTCTGTGACTAGGGTGGCTGGAGTCTTTGACAATTTTCAGGGCCTTCCTCTGACACCGCCTGGTATTGAGGTCCTGGATGGCAGGAAGCTTGGCCCCAGTGATGTACTGGGCCGTTCTGGGCTCTCTGTAGAGCCTTGCGATCAGTTGCTTGGGCAGTGATGCAACCCGTCAGGATGTTCTCGATAGTGCAGCTGTAGAACATTTTGAGGATCTGAGGACTCATGCCAAATCTTTTCAGTCTCCTGAGGGGAAATAGGTTTTGTCGTGCCCTTTTCACGACTGTCTTAGTATGTTTGGACCATGTTAGTTTATTGGTGTTGGAACTTGAAGCTCTGCCGTGCTTAATGATGGTGTTGGAGTCGTGTCTGGCTGTGCAGTCATGAGTGAACAGGGAGTACAGGAGGTTACTGAGCACGCACCCCTGAGGGACCCCTGTGTTGAGGATCAGCGTGGCAGATGTGTTGCTACCTACCCTTACCACCTGGGGGTGGCCCGTCAGGAAGTCCAGTATCCAGTTGCAGAGGGAGGTGTTTAGTCCCAAGGTCCTTAGCTTAGTGATGAGCTTTGAGGGCTCTATGGTGTTGAACACTGAGCTGTAGTCAATGAACAGCATTCTCACATAGGTGTTCCTTTTGTCCAGGTGGGAAAGGGCAGTGTGGAGTGCAATAGAGATTGCATCATCTGTGGATCTGTTGGTGCGGTATGCAAATTGTAGTGGGTCTAGGGTTGCTGGGATAATGATGTTGATGTGAGCCATGACCAGCCTTTCAAAGCATTTTATGGCTACAGACGTGAGTGCTACGGGTCGGTAGTCATTTAGGCAGGTTACCTTAGTGTTCTTGGGCACAGGCACTATGGCGGTCTGCTTTAAACATGTTGGTATTACAGACATCCGATGAGCGTCAGAGCCGGTGTAGTTCGATTTGATCTTAGTCCTGTATTGATGCTTTGCCTGTTTGATGGTTCATCGGAGGGCATAGCAGGATTTCTTATAAGCTTCTGGGTTAGAGTCCCGCTCCTTGAAAGCGGCAGCTCTAGCCTTTAGCTCAGTGCGGATGTTGCCTGTAATCCATGGCTTCTGGTTGGGGTATGTACGTACAGTCACTGTGGGGACGACGTCATCAATGCACTTATTGATGAAGCCAGTGACTGATGTGGTGTACTCCTCAATGCCTTCGGAAGAATCCCGGAACATATTCCTGTGTGATAGCAAAACAGTCCTGTAGTTTAGCATCTGCTTCATCTGACCACTTTTTTATAGACAGAGTCACTTTAATATTTGCTTGTTAGCAAGTATCAGGAGGATATAATTATGGTCAGATTTGCCAAATGGAGGGCGAGGGAGAGCTTTATACGCGTCTCTGTGTGTGGAGTAAAGGTGGTCCAGAGTTTTTTTCCCTCTGGTTGCACATTTAACATGCTGATAGAAATTTGGTCAAACGGATTTAAGTTTCCCTGCATTAAAGTCCCTTGCTACTAGGAGCGCCGCCTCTGGGTGTGCATGTTCTTGTTTGCTTATGGTGCAGTACAGTTCATTCAATGCTGTCTTAGTGTCAGCCTCAGTCTGTGGTGGTATGTAAACAGCTACGAAAAATACAGATGAAAACTTTCTAGATAGATAGTGTGGTCTACAGCTTATCATGAGATACTCTACTTCAGGCAGGCAATAGCTTCAGACTTCCTTAGATATCGTGCACCAGCTGTTATTTACAAAACTACATAGTCCACCCCCCCTGTTTTACCAGACGCTGCTGTTCTATCCTGCCGGTACATCGTATAACCAGCCAGCTGTATGTTGATAGTGTCGTCGTTCAGCCACGACTCCGTGAAGCATAAGATGTTACAGTTTTAAATGTCCCGTTGGTAGTTTAATCTTCAGCATAGGTCATCAATTTTATTCTCCAAAGATTGCACGTTTGCTAGGAGAATGGAAGGAAGTGGGGGGTTTATTCGATCACCTATGAATTCTCATAAGGCAGCCCGCCCTCTGGCCCCTTTTTCTTCAGGGAATAGAGTGCCATTTCAAACGCAACCTAGGTGGAAACATAGATAAGCCTTCCTTTGATTAAGGTCTAGATTAAATATTGAAGAACAGATGATAGCACCACTAGCATCTAAAACCGTTAAGATGAAAGCACCACTAGCATCTAATATCGTTATGATGATACACTAGCATCTAATCCCGTTATGATGATAACACCACTAGCATCTAATATCATTAAGATGATAGCACCACTAGCATCTAATCCTGTTAAGATGATAGCACCACTAGCATCTAATATCGTTAAGATGATAGCACCACTAGCATCTAATACCGTTAAGATGATAGCACCACTAGCATCTAATACCGTTAAGATGATAGCACCACTAGCATCTAATATCATTAAGATGATAGCACCACTAGCATCTAATACAGTTAAGATGATAGCACCACTAGCATCTAATACCGATAAGATGATAGCACCACTAGCATCTAATACCATTAAGATGATAGCACCACTAGCATCTAATACCGTTAAGATGATAGCACCACTAGCATCTAATACCATTAAGATGATAGCACCACTAGCATCTAATACCATTAAGATGATAGCACCACTAGCATCTAATACCGTTAAGATGATAGCACCACTAGCATCTAATACCATTAAGATGATAGCACCACTAGCATCTAATACCATTAAGATGATAGCACCACGAGCATCTAATACCATTAAGATGATAGCACCAGTAGCATCTAATACCATTAAGATGATAGCACCACTAGCATCTAATACCATTAAGATGATAGCACCAGTAGCATCTAATACCATTAAGATGATAGCACCAGTAGCATCTAATACCATTAAGATGATAGCACCACTAGCATCTAATACCGTTAAGATGATAGCACCACTAGCATCTAATACCATTAAGATGATAGCACCACTAGCATCTAATACCGTTAAGATGATAGCACCACTAGCATCTAATACCATTAAGATGAAAGCAGTATAAGTTGTTTCTAACCAAGGCATTCTTATAGTGTTCCATTCTACAACGATGCTTGTTCTAACCAAGTCATTCTCATAGTGTTCCATTCTACACCGATGCTGGTTCTAACCAGGTCATTCTTATAGTGTTCCATTCTACACCGATGCTGGTTCTAACCAAGTCATTCTTATAGTGTTCCATTCTACACCGATGCTGGTTCTAACCAAGTCATTCTTATAGTGTTCCATTCTACACCGATGCTGGTTCTAACCAAGTCATTCTTATAGTGTTCCATTCTACACCGATGCTGGTTCTAACCAGGTCATTCTTATAGTGTTCCATTCTACACCGATGCTGGTTCTAACCAAGTCATTCTTATAGTGTTCCATTCTACACCGATGCTGGTTCTAACCAAGTCATTCTTATAGTGTTCCATTCTACACCGATGCTGGTTCTAACCAAGTCATTCTTATAGTGTTCCATTCTACACCGATGCTGGTTCTAACCAGGTCATTCTTATAGTGTTCCATTCTACACCGATGCTGGTTCTAACCAAGTCATTCTTATAGTGTTCCATTCTACACCGATGCTGGTTCTAACCAAGTCATTCTTATAGTGTTCCATTCTACACCGATGCTGGTTCTAACCAAGGCATTCTTATAGTGTTCCATTCTACACCGATGCTGGTTCTAACCAAGTCATTCTTATAGTGTTCCATTCTACACCGATGCTGGTTCTAACCAGGTCATTCTTATAGTGTTCCATTCTACACCGATGCTGGCTCTAACCAACTCATTCTTATAGTGTTCCATTCTACACCGATGCTGGTTCTAACCAAGGCATTCTTATAGTGTTCCATTCTACACCGATGCTGGTTCTAACCAAGTCATTCTTATAGTGTTCCATTCTACACCGATGCTGGTTCTAACCAGGTCATTCTTATAGTGTTCCATTCTACACCGATGCTGGCTCTAACCAACTCATTCTTATAGTGTTCCATTCTACACCGATGCTGGTTCTAACCAAGTCATTCTTATAGTGTTCCATTCTACACCGATGCTGGTTCTAACCAAGTCATTCTTATAGTGTTCCATTCTACACCGATGCTGGTTCTAACCAAGTCATTCTTATAGTGTTCCATTCTACACCGATGCTGGTTCTAACCAAGTCATTCTTATAGTGTTCCATTCTACACCGATGCTGGTTCTAACCAAGTCATTCTCATAGTGTTCCATTCTACACCGATGCTGGTTCTAACCAAGTCATTCTTATAGTGTTCCATTCTACACCGATGCTGGTTCTAACCAAGTCATTCTTATAGTGTTCCATTCTACACCGATGCTGGTTCTAACCAAGTCATTCTTATAGTGTTCCATTCTACACCGATGCTGGTTCTAACCAAGTCATTCTTATAGTGTTCCATTCTACACCGATGCTGGTTCTAACCATGGCATTCTTATAGTGTTCCATTCTACACCGATGCTAGTTCTAACCATGGCATTCTTATAGTGTTCCATTCTACACCGATGCTGGTTCTAACCAGGTCATTCTTATAGTGTTCCATTCTACACCGATGCTGGTTCTAACCAAGTCATTCTTATAGTGTTCCATTCTACACCGATGCTGGTTCTAACCAAGTCATTCTTATAGTGTTCCATTCTACACCGATGCTGGTTCTAACCAAGTCATTCTTATAGTGTTCCATTCTACACCGATGCTGGTTCTAACCAAGTCATTCTTATAGTGTTCCATTCTCCACCGATGCTGGTTCTAACCAAGTTATTCTTATAGTGTTCCATTCTACACCGATGCTGGTTCTAACCAAGTCATTCTTATAGTGTTCCATTCTACACCGATGCTGGTTCTAACCAAGTCATTCTTATAGTGTTCCATTCTACACCGATGCTGGTTCTAACCAAGTCATTCTTATAGTGTTCCATTCTACACCGATGCTGGTTCTAACCAACTCATTCTTATAGTGTTCCATTCTACACCGATGCTGGTTCTAACCAAGTCATTCTTATAGTGTTCCATTCTACACCGATGCTGGTTCTAACCAAGTCATTCTTATAGTGTTCCATTCTACACCGATGCTGGTTCTAACCAAGTCATTCTTATAGTGTTCCATTCTACACCGATGCTGGTTCTAACCAGGTCATTCTTATAGTGTTCCATTCTACACCGATGCTGGTTCTAACCAAGTCATTCTTATAGTGTTCCATTCTACACCGATGCTGGTTCTAACCAAGTCATTCTTATAGTGTTCCATTCTACACCGATGCTGGTTCTAACCAAGTCATTCTTATAGTGTTCCATTCTACACCGATGCTGGTTCTAACCAAGTCATTCTTATAGTGTTCCATTCTACACCGATGCTGGTTCTAACCAAGTCATTCTTATAGTGTTCCATTCTACACCGATGCTGGTTCTAACCAAGTCATTCTTATAGTGTTCCATTCTACACCGATGCTGGTTCTAACCAAGTCATTCTTATAGTGTTCCATTCTACACCGATGCTGGTTCTAACCAAGTCATTCTTATAGTGTTCCATTCTACACCGATGCTGGTTCTAACCAAGTCATTCTTATAGTGTTCCATTCTACACCGATGCTGGTTCTAACCAAGTCATTCTTATAGTGTTCCATTCTACACCGATGCTGGTTCTAACCAGGTCATTCTTATAGTGTTCCATTCTACACCGATGCTGGTTCTAACCAAGTCATTCTTATAGTGTTCCATTCTACACTGATGCTGGTTCTAACCAAGTCATTCTTATAGTGTTCCATTCTACACCGATGCTGGTTCTAACCAAGTCATTCTTATAGTGTTCCATTCTACACCGATGCTGGTTCTAACCAGGTCATTCTTATAGTGTTCCATTCTACACCGATGCTGGTTCTAACCAAGTCATTCTTATAGTGTTCCATTCTACACCGATGCTGGTTCTAACCAAGTCATTCTTATAGTGTTCCATTCTACACCGATGCTGGTTCTAACCAAGTCATTCTTATAGTGTTCCATTCTACACCGATGCTGGTTCTAACCAAGTCATTCTTATAGTGTTCCATTCTACACCGATGCTGGTTCTAACCAAGTCATTCTTATAGTGTTCCATTCTACACCGATGCTGGTTCTAACCAAGTCATTCTTATAGTGTTCCATTCTACACCGATGCTGGTTCTAACCAGGTCATTCTTATAGTGTTCCATTCTACACCGATGCTGGCTCTAACCAACTCATTCTTATAGTGTTCCATTCTACACCGATGCTGGTTCTAACCAAGGCATTCTTATAGTGTTCCATTCTACACCGATGCTGGTTCTAACCAAGTCATTCTTATAGTGTTCCATTCTACACCGATGCTGGTTCTAACCAAGTCATTCTTATAGTGTTCCATTCTACACCGATGCTGGTTCTAACCAAGTCATTCTTATAGTGTTCCATTCTACACCGATGCTGGTTCTAACCAAGTCATTCTTATAGTGTTCCATTCTACACCGATGCTGGTTCTAACCAGGTCATTCTTATAGTGTTCCATTCTACACCGATGCTGGCTCTAACCAACTCATTCTTATAGTGTTCCATTCTACACCGATGCTGGTTCTAACCAAGGCATTCTTATAGTGTTCCATTCTACACCGATGCTGGTTCTAACCAAGTCATTCTCATAGTGTTCCATTCTACACCGATGCTGGTTCTAACCAAGTCATTCTTATAGTGTTCCATTCTACACCGATGCTGGTTCTAACCAAGTCATTCTTATAGTGTTCCATTCTACACCGATGCTGGTTCTAACCAAGTCATTCTTATAGTGTTCCATTCTACACCGATGCTGGTTCTAACCAAGTCATTCTTATAGTGTTCCATTCTACACCGATGCTGGTTCTAACCATGGCATTCTTATAGTGTTCCATTCTACACCGATGCTAGTTCTAACCATGGCATTCTTATAGTGTTCCATTCTACACCGATGCTGGTTCTAACCAGGTCATTCTTATAGTGTTCCATTCTACACCGATGCTGGTTCTAACCAAGTCATTCTTATAGTGTTCCATTCTACACCGATGCTGGTTCTAACCAAGTCATTCTTATAGTGTTCCATTCTACACCGATGCTGGTTCTAACCAAGTCATTCTTATAGTGTTCCATTCTACACCGATGCTGGTTCTAACCAAGTCATTCTTATAGTGTTCCATTCTCCACCGATGCTGGTTCTAACCAGGTTATTCTTATAGTGTTCCATTCTACACCGATGCTGGTTCTAACCAAGTCATTCTTATAGTGTTCCATTCTACACCGATGCTGGTTCTAACCAAGTCATTCTTATAGTGTTCCATTCTACACCGATGCTGGTTCTAACCAAGTCATTCTTATAGTGTTCCATTCTACACCGATGCTGGTTCTAACCAGGTCATTCTTATAGTGTTCCATTCTACACCGATGCTGGTTCTAACCAAGTCATTCTTATAGTGTTCCATTCTACACCGATGCTGGTTCTAACCAAGTCATTCTTATAGTGTTCCATTCTACACCGATGCTGGTTCTAACCAAGTCATTCTTATAGTGTTCCATTCTACACCGATGCTGGTTCTAACCAGGTCATTCTTATAGTGTTCCATTCTACACCGATGCTGGTTCTAACCAAGTCATTCTTATAGTGTTCCATTCTACACCGATGCTGGTTCTAACCAAGTCATTCTTATAGTGTTCCATTCTACACCGATGCTGGTTCTAACCAAGTCATTCTTATAGTGTTCCATTCTACACCGATGCTGGTTCTAACCAAGTCATTCTTATAGTGTTCCATTCTACACCGATGCTGGTTCTAACCAAGTCATTCTTATAGTGTTCCATTCTACACCGATGCTGGTTCTAACCAAGTCATTCTTATAGTGTTCCATTCTACACCGATGCTGGTTCTAACCAAGTCATTCTTATAGTGTTCCATTCTACACCGATGCTGGTTCTAACCAAGTCATTCTTATAGTGTTCCATTCTACACCGATGCTGGTTCTAACCAAGTCATTCTTATAGTGTTCCATTCTACACCGATGCTGGTTCTAACCAAGTCATTCTTATAGTGTTCCATTCTACACCGATGCTGGTTCTAACCAGGTCATTCTTATAGTGTTCCATTCTACACCGATGCTGGTTCTAACCAAGTCATTCTTATAGTGTTCCATTCTACACTGATGCTGGTTCTAACCAAGTCATTCTTATAGTGTTCCATTCTACACCGATGCTGGTTCTAACCAAGTCATTCTTATAGTGTTCCATTCTACACCGATGCTGGTTCTAACCAGGTCATTCTTATAGTGTTCCATTCTACACCGATGCTGGTTCTAACCAAGTCATTCTTATAGTGTTCCATTCTACACCGATGCTGGTTCTAACCAAGTCATTCTTATAGTGTTCCATTCTACACCGATGCTGGTTCTAACCAAGTCATTCTTATAGTGTTCCATTCTACACCGATGCTGGTTCTAACCAAGTCATTCTTATAGTGTTCCATTCTACACCGATGCTGGTTCTAACCAAGTCATTCTTATAGTGTTCCATTCTACACCGATGCTGGTTCTAACCAAGTCATTCTTATAGTGTTCCATTCTACACCGATGCTGGTTCTAACCAAGTCATTCTTATAGTGTTCCATTCTACACCGATGCTGGTTCTAACCAAGTCATTCTTATAGTGTTCCATTCTACACCGATGCTGGTTCTAACCAACTCATTCTTATAGTGTTCCATTCTACACCGATGCTGGTTCTAACCAAGTCATTCTTATAGTGTTCCATTCTACACCGATGCTGGTTCTAACCAAGTCATTCTTATAGTGTTCCATTCTACACCGATGCTGGTTCTAACCAAGTCATTCTTATAGTGTTCCATTCTACACCGATGCTGGTTCTAACCAAGTCATTCTTATAGTGTTCCATTCTACACCGATGCTGGTTCTAACCAGGTCATTCTTATAGTGTTCCATTCTACACCGATGCTGGTTCTATAGTGTTCCATTCTACACCGATGCTGGTTCTAACCAAGTCATTCTTGCTGAAGTGCATGTAATTGTGTTTTGTTTCAGATTGTCGACCATCGTTGGCTCAGACCAGATCCTGGTAGTCCATGATGGCCAGATTGCCGAGAGAGGGAGGTGAGTCACTGGCTTTAGTGATAGTAAACCCTATACAAGATGCTATACACTTTCAAAAGATCCAGTCTGTCAGGCAGTTAACCTCCAGCTTCAGTGTAGTAGAGGGTGCCACTACCTGTGAAATAGTGTCCTGGTGTGATTTTCCATTATGCCGAGAGTTGTTCCCTTGCTGGACAACTGAGAGCACAAAACTGTTCCCTTGGGTTCTATTCTACTGGTAGAAACAGGCTTTTGCTATACAGTCATTTTTATATCACGTTATGGCTGGTGGTTAACTGCCTGGTTAAGACACTGTTGGTGTCAAGTCTGACACCAACAGGCTCCTGAACAGCTTCTATCCCCAAGACAGGAAAATCAATATAAATCAGCCAAGTTCTCTGAAGAAAAATTGTAGACCTCCACAAGTCTGGTTCATCCTTGGGAGCAATTTCCAAACCCCTGAAGGTACCACGTTCATCTGTACAAACAATAGTACGCAAGTATAAACACCATGGGACCACGCAGCCATCATACCGCTCAGGAAGGAGACACGTTCTGTCTCCTAGAGATGAACGTACTTTGGTGCGAAAATTGAAAATCAATCCCAGAACAACAACAAAGGACCTTGTGAAGATACTGGAGGAAACAGGTACAAAAGTATCTATATCCACAATAAAATGAGTCCTACATAACCTGAAAGTCCGGTCAGCAAGGAAGAAGCCACTGCTCCAAAACCACCATAAAAAAGCCAGACTACGGTTTGCAACTGCACATGGGGACAAATATCGTACTTTTTGGAGAAATGTCCTCTGATCTGATGAAACAAAAATAGAACTGTTTGGCCATAATGACCATCGTCACGTTTGGAGGAAAAAGGGGGATGCTTGCAAGCTGAAGAACACCATACCAACCGTGAAGCACGGGGGTGGCAGCATCATGTTGTGGGGGTGGCAGCATCATGTT
This sequence comes from Oncorhynchus mykiss, assembly GCF_013265735.2. Classification (NCBI taxonomy): domain Eukaryota; kingdom Metazoa; phylum Chordata; class Actinopteri; order Salmoniformes; family Salmonidae; genus Oncorhynchus; species Oncorhynchus mykiss. Next base: position 83,549,553 of record NC_048567.1, on the reverse strand, counting down.
GTGGGGGTGGCAGCATCATGTTGTGGGGGTGGCAGCATCATGTTGTGGGGGTGGCAGCATCATGTTGTGGGGGTGGCAGCATCATGTTGTGGGGGTAGCAGCATCATGTTGTGGGGGTGGCAGCATCATGTTGTGGGGGTGGCAGCATCATGTTGTGGGGGTGGCAGCATCATGTTGTGGGGGTGGCAGCATCATGTTGTGGGGGTGGCAGCATCATGTTGTGGGGGTGGCAGCATCATGTTGTGGGGGTGGCAGCATCATGTTGTGGGGGTGGCAGCATCATGTTGTGGGGGTGGCAGCATCATGTTGTGGGGGTGGCAGCATCATGTTGTGGGGGTGCTTTGCTGCAGGAGGTACTGGTGCACTTCACAAAATAGATGGCAACATGAGGAATGAAAATTATGTGGATATATTGAAGCAACATCTCAAGACATCAGGCAGGAAGTTAAAGCTTGGTCGCAAATGGGTCTTCCAAATGTACAATGACCCCAAGCATACTTCCAAAGTTGTGGCAAAATGGCTTAAGGACAACAAAGTCATCGTCACCAACAAAGTCACCCTGTATATAGTATGGTATTAACTGACCCTGTATATAGTATGGTATTAACTGACCCAGTATATAGTATTAAACTGACCCTGTATATAGTATGGTATTAACTGACCCTGTATATAGTATGGTATTAACTGACCCTGTATATAGTATGGTATTAACTGACCCTGTATATAGTATGGTACTAACTGACCCTGTATATAGTATGGTATTAACTGACCCTGTATATAGTATGGTACTAACTGACCCTGTATATAGTATGGTATTAACTGACCCTGTATATAGTATGGTATTAACTGACCCTGTATATAGTATGGTACTAACTGACCCTGTATATAGTATGGTACTAACTGACCCTGTATATAGTATGGTATTAACTGACCCTGTATATAGTATGGTATTAACTGACCCTGTATATAGTATGGTATTAACTGACCCTGTATATAGTATGGTATTAACTGACCCTGTATAGTATGGTATTAACTGACCCTCTTTCACTTCCCTCCCTCCCTCCCTCCCTCCAGGCATGAGGAGTTGCTGTCCCAGGGAGGTTTGTACTCTGCTATGTGGCTGAAACAGCAGCACAGCACAGCCAAGACAGAAACATACAACTCTAACCCAGAGGGTCAGCAGGCCACTACTCCCCACCACGGTCCCTGAGCCAGTATCCCAGCACAGAGCTAACCTACAGCTGACCAGGGAACAGAGGAGCAGATTGAGCCAGGATAGAGCTCAACCATCTGAAGGAAAAGATTCAACTCATATTGTGGCATTTTGGGCGGGTACGGCAAGGTTCTGAGGCGAGTTTCAAACTTAGCATCCTAAGGTACATTACTGCTGCTCCAAGAAAAGCTAGTTACACTAGACGGTAACTTTACAAAGCTAGTTACACTGGACGGTGACTTTACAAAGCTAGTTACACTAGATGGTAACTTTACAAAGCTAGTTACACTAGATGGTGACTTTACAAAGCTAGTTACACTAGACGGTGACTTTACAAAGCTAGTTACACTAGACGGTAACTTTACAAAGCTAGTTGCACTAGATGGTAACTTTACAAAGCTAGTTACACTAGACGGTAACTTTACAAAGCTAGTTACACTAGACGGTGACTTTACAAAGCTAGTTACACTAGACGGTAACTTTACAAAGCTAGTTATACTAGATGGTAACTTTACAAAGCTAGTTACACTAGACGGTGACTTTACAAAGCTAGTTACACTAGATGGTAACTTTACAAAGCTAGTTACACTAGATGGTAACTTTACAAAGCTAGTTACACTAGATGGTAACTTTACAAAGCTAGTTACACTAGATGGTGACTTTACAAAGCTAGTTACACTAGATGGTGACTTTACAAAGCTAGTTACACTAGATGGTAACTTTACAAAGCTAGTTACACTAGATGGTGACTTTACAAAGCTAGTTACACTAGATGGCGACTTTACAAAGCTAGTTACACTAGATGGTGACTTTACAAAGCTAGTTACACTAGACGGTAACTTTACAAAGCTAGTTACACTAGATGGTGACTTTACAAAGCTAGTTACACTAGACGGTAACTTTACAAAGCTAGTTACACTAGATGGTAACTTTACAAAGCTAGTTACACTAGACGGTGACTTTACAAAGCTAGTTACACTAGACGGTAACTTTACAAAGCTAGTTACACTAGATGGTAACTTTACAAAGCTAGTTACACTAGATGGCGACTTTACAAAGCTAGTTACACTAGATGGTGACTTTACAAAGCTAGTTACACTAGACGGTAACCTTACAAAGCTAGTTACACTAGATGGTGACTTTACAAAGCTAGTTACACTAGATGGTGACTTTACAAAGCGAGTCACACTATATTTAATGATAACACGTGGTGTACGTGGGAAGTTAAAGCAGACTCTGGATGAGCTGTGTCAAAAAGCCTCAGACCAAAGATGATGAATTGTTGTTCATCTGTGTGTTAGAGGAAACACGCCAACTGTAACTGTGAATTCTACTGCTGTTTTATTAAACTGATCGTGACGGACATTTATTCAAGTCTTGATCAGTTGCACATCACCCATAAGTACATTGCAATAAATACAAACATACCTACCACTGTATCTACAAAAGTTTATTTATTTGGAATATATTCATCTGCCTACACAAGCTACGGCTTTAAAATGACACAGAAAATGTATATTTCAAATCCAGTTTCCATTGAAACTCATGAATCAGTAACATACAGTACACTTTGAATTTCAATGGTTTTCTTAAAGCCAAGTGGGACATGTTATTTACATGAAAGATATGGGGGCAGGAACTTATTGCTATCTGTTTTGAGAGCTCGGGTGAGTCAGTTTTTCCCATGTATTCAATTCAACATGGTAAATGAACTTGAACGTGTGACTCCCACATCCATACATCACCACAAAACACGTAGCTAGAGAGATCATTAACATAACATGTAGCTAGAGAGATCATTAACATAACATGTAGCTAGAGAGATCATTAACATAACATGTAGCTAGAGAGATCATTAACATAACATGTAGCTAGAGAGATCATTAACATAACACGTAGCTAGAGAGATCATTAACATAACATGTAGCTAGAGAGATCATTAACATAACACGTAGCTAGAGAGATCATTAACATCATAACATGTAGCTAGAGAGATCATTAACATAACATGTAGCTAGAGAGATCATTAACATAACATGTAGCTAGAGAGATCATTAACATAACACGTAGCTAGAGAGATCATTAACATAACATGTAGCTAGAGAGATCGTTAACATAACATGTAGCTAGAGAGATCATTAACATAACATGTAGCTAGAGAGATCATTAACATAACATGTAGCTAGAGAGATCATTAACATAACACGTAGCTAGAGAGATCATTAACATCATAACATGTAGCTAGAGAGATCATTAACATAACATGTAGCTAGAGAGATCATTAACATAACATGTAGCTAGAGAGATCATTAACATAACATGTAGCTAGAGAGATCATTAACATAACATGTAGCTAGAGAGATCATTAACATAACATGTAGCTAGAGAGATCATTAACATAACATGTAGCTAGAGAGATCATTAACATAACATGTAGCTAGAGAGATCATTAACATAACACGTAGCTAGAGAGATCATTAACATCATAACATGTAGCTAGAGAGATCATTAACATAACATGTAGCTAGAGAGATCATTAACATAACATGTAGCTAGAGAGATCATTAACATAACATGTAGCTAGAGAGATCATTAACATAACATGTAGCTAGAGAGATCATTAACATAACACGTAGCTAGAGAGATCATTAACATAACATGTAGCTAGAGAGATCGTTAACATAACATGTAGCTAGAGAGATCATTAACATAACACGTAGCTAGAGAGATCATTAACATAACATGTAGCTAGAGAGATCATTAACATAACATGTAGCTAGAGCGATCATTAACATAACATGTAGCTAGAGAGATCATTAACATAACACGTAGCTAGAGAGATCATTAACATAACATGTAGCTAGAGAGATCATTAACATAACATGTAGCTAGAGAGATAGTTAACATAACATGTAGCTAGAGAGATCATTAACATAACATGTAGCTAGAGAGATCATTAACATAACATGTAGCTAGAGCGATCATTAACATAACATGTAGCTAGAGAGATCATTAACATAACATGTAGCTAGAGAGATCGCTAACATAACACGTAGCTAGAGAGATCATTAACGTCATAACGTGTAATTGGGGATGTGATGTAGAAACAAGACGTTTGTTTCAGGACAGCATTAACTTCTTGCTATGAGCGAGATGGATATGTGTGTATGCTAGTGCCTATATGTGCTCCCTAAAACACTTCTGCGAGCAGGCCTTTCTAATCGACTTGGCCCGGGTATCCTGGAATGACATTGACCTCATCCCGTCAGTAGATGATGCCTGGCTATTATTTAAAAGTGCCTTCCTCACCATCGTAAATAAGCACGCCCCATTCAAAAAAATGTAGAAGGAATAGATATAGTCCTTGGTTCACTCCAGACCTGTCTGCCCTTGACCAGCACAAAAACATCCTGTGACGTTCTGCATTAGCATCGAATAGCCCCCGTGATATGCAACTTTTCAGGGAAGTTAGGAACAAATAATACATAGGCAGTTAGAAAAGCAAAGGCTTTTTCAAACAGAAATGTGCATCCTGCAGCACTAAATAAAAAGTTCTGGGACACTGTAAAGTCCATGGAGAATAAGAGCACCTCCTTCTGGGACACTGTAAAGTCCATGGAGAATAAGAGCACATCCTCCTGGGACACTGTAAAGTCCATGGAGAATAAGAGCACCTCCTTCTGGGACACTGTAAAGTCCATGAAGAATAAGAGCACCTCCTCCTGGGACACTGTAAAGTCCATGGAGAATAAGAGCACCTCCTTCTGGGACACTGTAAAGTCCATGAAGAATAAGAGCACCTCCTCCTGGGACACTGTAAAGTCCATGGAGAATAAGAGCACCTCCTTCTGGGACACTGTAAAGTCCATGGAGAATAAGAGCACCTCCTCCTGGGACACTGTAAAGTCCATGAAGAATAAGAGCACATCCTCCTGGGACACTGTAAAGTCCATGGAGAATAAGAGCACCTCCTTCTGGGACACTGTAAAGTCCATGGAGAATAAGAGCACCTCCTCCTGGGACACTGTAAAGTCCATGGAGAATAAGAGCACCTCCTCCTGGGACACTGTAAAGTCCATGGAGAATAAGAGCACCTCCTTCTGGGACACTGTAAAGTCCATGGAGAATAAGAGCACCTCCTCCTGGGACACTGTAAAGTCCATGGAGAATAAGAGCTCCTCCTTCTGGGACACTGTAAAGTCCATGGAGAATAAGAGCACCTCCTTCTGGGACACTGTAAAGAATAAGAGAATAAGAGCACCTCCTCCCAGCTGCCCACTGCACTGAGACTAGGAAACACTGTCACCACCGATAAATCCACTATAAGTGAGAATTTCAATAAGCATTTCTCTACTTCAGGCCATGTTTTCCACCTGGCAACCCCTACCCCGGTCAACTGCCCGGCACCCTCCACAGCAACCCGCCAAAGCCCCCACCATTTCTCCTTTACCCAAATCCAGATAGCCGATGTTCTGAAAGAGCTGCAAAATCTGGACCCCTACAAATCAGCCGGGCTAGACAATCTGGACCCTCTCTTTCTAAAATTATCTGCCGAAATTGTTGCAACCCCTATTACTAGCCTGTTCAAACTCTCTTTCGTATCGTCTGAGATTCCCAAAGATTGGAAAGCTGCCGCGGTCATCCCCCTCTTCAAAGGGGGTGACACTCTAGACCCAAACTGCTACAGACCTATATCTATCCTACCCTGCCTATCTAAGGTCTTTGAAAGCCAAGTTAACAAACAGATCACCGACCATTTCATATCCCACCGTACCTTCTCCGCTGTGCAATCTGGTTTCAGAGCTGGTCATGGGTGCACCTCAGCCACGCTCAAGGTCCTAAACGACATCATAACCGCCATTGATAAAAGACAGTACTGTGCAGCCGTCTTCATCGATCTGGCCAAGGCTTTCAACTCTGTCAATCACCATATTCTTATCGGCAGACTCAGTAGCCTTGGTTTTTCTAATGACTGCCTTGCCTGGTTCACCAACTACTTTGCAGACAGAGTTCAGTGTGTCAAATCGGAGGGCATGTTGTCCGGTCCTCTGGCAGTCTCTATGGGGGTGCCACAGGGTTCAATTCTCGGGCCGACTTTTTTCTCTGTATATATCAAGGATGTTGCTCTTGCTGCAGGTGATTCCCTGATCCACATCTACGCAGACGACACCATTCTGTATACTTCCGGCCCTTCCTTGGACACTGTGCTATCTAACCTCCAAACGAGCTTCAATGCCATACAACACTCCTTCCCTGGCCTCCAACTGCTCTTAAACGCTAGTAAAACCAAATGCATGCTTTTCAACCGTTCGCTGCCTGCACCCGCACGCCCGACATCTATAAGTACCTAGGTGTCTGGCTAGACTGTAAACTCTCCTTCCAGACTCATATCAAACATCTCCAATCTAAAATCAAATCTAGAGTCGGCTTTCTATTCCGCAACAAAGCCTCCTTCACTCACGCCGCCAAACTTACCCTAGTAAAACTGACTATCCTACCGATCCTCGACTTCGGTGATGTCATCTACAAAATAGCTTCCAATACTCTACTCAGCAATCTGGATGCAGTTTATCACAGTGCCATCCGTTTTGTTACTAAAGCACCTTATACCACCCACCACTGCGACCTGTATGCTCTAGTCGGCTGGCCCTCGCTACATATTCGTCGCCAGACCCACTGGCTCCAGGTCATCTACAAGTCCATGCTAGGTAAAGCTCCGCCTTATCTCAGTTCACTGGTCACGATGGCAACACCCACCCGTAGCACGCGCTCCAGCAGGTGTATCTCACTGCTCATCCCTAAAGCCAACACCTCATTTGGCCGCCTTTCGTTCCAGTTCTCTGCTGCCTGTGACTGGAACGAATTGCAAAAATCGCTGAAGTTGGAGACTTTTATCTCCCTCACCAACTTCAAACATCTGCTATCTGAGCAGCTAACCGATCGCTGCAGCTGTACATAGTCTATCGGTAAATAGCCCACCCAATTTGACCTACCTCATCTCCATACTGTTTATATTTATTTACTTTTCTGCTCTTTTGTACACCAGTATCTCTACTTGTACATGACCATCTGATCATTTATCACTCCAGTGTTATTTTGCAAAATTGTAATTATTCGCCTACCTCCTCATGCCTATTACACACAATGTATATAGACTCTCTTTTTTTTCTACTGTGTTATTGACTTGTTAATTATTTACTCCATGTGTAACTCTGTGTTGTCTGTTCACACTGCTATGCTTTATCTTGGCCAGGTCGCAGTTGCAAATGAGAACTTGTTCTCAACTAGCCTACCTAGTTAAATAAAGGTGAAAAAAAAAAAAAAAAAAAAAAAAAAAAAAAACTATCAGTAGAATGTGTCAAGTTGATGTCAAATTGAGGAAACATTTTCAGAATACTGTACATGATACATGTAGGCAGCAGGTAGCCTTGTGCGGATGTGTAGCAACCCAAAGTTGCTGTGTGTTTTAATCTCATCATGAACAACTTTAGCATTTTGCTACTTTACTACTTTTTAACTACTTGTTAGCTAACCTGAATCCTTTTATCTAAACCTTCCCCTATCCTGAATCATTTCAGCTAACCCTTCGCCTAACCTAAACCGTTTTAGATAACCTTAACCTGAACCCGTTTAGCTAACCGTAACCTGAACCCTTTTAGCTAAGCATAACCTGAACCCTTTTAGCTAAGCATAACCTGAACCCGTTTAGCTAACCCTATTCTGAACCCTTTTAGCTAACCCTTCCCCTAACCTGAATCATTTTAGCTAACCCTTCCCCTAACCTGAACCCTTTTAGCTAACCTTAACCACTAACCCTAACCTGAACCCTTTCAGTTAACCCTAACCTGAACCCTTTTAGCTAACCCCAACCTGAACCCTTTCAGTTAACCCTAACCTGAACCCTTTCAGCTAACCCTAACCTGAACCCTTTCAGTTAACCCTAACCTGAACCCTTTCAGCTAACCCTAACCTGAACCCTTTCAGTTAACCCTAACCTGAACCCTTTTAGCTAACCCTAACCTGAATCCTTTTAGCTAACCCTAACCTGAACCCTTTTAGCTAACCTTAACCTGAACCCTTTTAGCTAACCTTAACCTGAACCCTTTTAGCTAACCCTTCCCCTAACCTGAACCCCTTTAGCTAACCCTAACCTGAATCCTTTTAGCTAACCCTAACCTGAACCATTTTAGCTAACCTTAACCTGAACCCTTTTAGCTAACCTTAACCTGAACCCTTTTAGCTAACCCTAACCTGAACCCTTTTAGCTAACCCTTCCCCTAACCTGAACCCTTTCATCTAACCCTTCACCTAACCTGAACCCTTTAAGCTAACCCTAACCTCAACCCTTTTAGCTAACCTTAACCTGGATCCTTTTAGCTAACCCTAACCTGAACCCTTTTAGCTAACCTTAACCTGAACCCTTTTAGCTAACCCTAACCTGAACCCTTTTAGCTAACCCTTCCCCTAACCTGAACCCTTTCATCTAACCCTTCACCTAACCTGAACCCTTTAACTAACCCTAACCTGAATCATTTTAGCTAACCCTAACCTGAACCCTTTAGCTAACCCTAACCTGAATCCTTTTAGCTAACCCTAACCTGAACCCTTTAGCTAACCCTAACCTGAACCCTTGTAGCTAACCTTAACCTGAATCCTTTTAGCTAACCCTTCCCCTAACCTGAACCCTTTCATCTAACCCTCCCCCTAACCTGAACCCTTTTAGCTAATCCTTCACCTAACCTGAACCCTTTCAGCTAACCCTTCACCTAACCTGAACCCTTTAGCTAACCTTAACCAATTAACCCTAACCTGAACCCTTTTAGCTAACCTTAACCTGAATCATTTTAGCTAACCCTAACCTGAACCCTTTTAGCTAACCTTAACCTGAACCCTTTTAGCTAACCTTAACCTGAATCCTTTTAGCTAACCCTAACCTGAACCCTTTTAGCTAACCTTAACCTGAACCCTTTTAGCTAACCTTAACCACTAACCCTAACCTGAACCCTTTTAGCTAACCTTAACCTGAACCCCTTTAGCTAACCTTAACCTGAACCCTTTTAGCTAACCTTAACCTGAACCATTTTAGCTAACCTTAACCACTAACCCTAACCTGAACCCTTTTAGCTAATCTTAACCTGAACCCTTTTAGCTAACCTTAACCTGAACCCTTTTAGCTAACCCTAACCTGAACCCTTTTAGCTAACCCTAACCACTAACCCTAACCTGAACCATTTTAGCTAACCCTTCCCCTAACCTGAACCCTTTTAGCTAACCCTTCACCTAACCTGAACCTTTTCAGCTAACCCTTCCCCTAACCTGAACCCTTTAGCTAACCCTAACCTGAACCCTTTTAGCTAACCCTTCCCCTAACCTGAACCCCTTTAGCTAACCCTTCCCCTAACCTGAACCCCTTTAGCTAACCCTAACCTGAACCCCTTTAGCTAACCCTAACCTGAACCCCTTTAGCTAACCCTAACCTGAACCCTTTTAGCTAACCCTAACCTGAACCCTTTCAGCTAACCTTAACCACTAACCCTAACCCATAGAGCTGGCTAGCTAGCCACCTAGATCAGTGGTTTCCAACCAGGGGTACTAGGACCCCTGGGGGTACTTCAGAAGACTCATGAGACCACAGGCCTACTGGTAAAATGCACATGGGGAGTACTTCAGGGGTACTCCTGGCAGAGCAAAATTCAGTTGGTGGTGCAGTAAAGCAAAATAACTTTAGACACAACAAATTGCAAATCGTAACATATCATACGATTTGTATTTTCCTAACATATCATACCAATTGTATTTTCGTAACATATCATACGAATTGTATTTTCGTAACATATAATACCAATTGTATTTTCGTAACATATCATACGAATTGTATTTTCGTAACATATTATACGAATTGTATTTTCGTAAGATATCCTACGAATTGTATTTTCGTGACATATTATAGAAATGGATGATGGAAGTCCACCGATTACTACATACCATACGCCTACGAAACGTAACATATACTAAATGGTCTGTGTGTCGGGTTTTACCTCCAGGATAATACGCCATGCTCTGAGCACGTTGAGGGAGGGAGTCCCTTGTGGTAATAGACACTTTGTTATGGTGTGAAAAGCACCACTACTACTGTTGCCACGCTTCGGGCGCAGGTAAATATTAACATGATCAATTGTAACCATGTGCCAGTTTTTAATATTAAGTAACTAGCTAGGTCTCTGAAATTCGTTAATGTTATTAGGAGGTTGTTGGCTCTAGTTGATCGTTTTTTTGGAGGAGGGGAGAGTCGTCCTGAGCATGTAAAGTTAAAGAGTTCATATTTCACACCTAGCTAGCTAATGTCAACTAGCTTGTTGCTAGGCCCTTAGGACGTGCTTCAGGAATCCCTTTCAGTTTGACTTGAGTCTAATTTCTTGTCATCGTATCGTTAACGATATGTAACGTTAACGATATGATCTATTCCATTGGAATTGATTCTGAATCACGAATTTAATATACCGGTAGCTAACGCTAGCTGGCTAGCGAGTGTTTGACAGCACGCTAACGACTAGCTAACCTGACGTTAGCTTCACGATGAAACCACATGGCTGCCTACCGGTTCTCTGACTTTAGCTGACGACCGGCTTTTCCCCTTATGGTACCGTCACCGTGCATTTAAAAGTGCAGATACATTCGGTCGATGGTGTCTAAATCTATTTAGTCGTGATACTTGTAAACTGGCTAGCGTATTGCTAAGCTAACGTTACCGGTGCTAACTAACTTTTCTCTGCTTACATTGATTGTCAAATATATTTAGCCACTTACCACCTAGTTAGCATGTTGGCTAACTTACCAAGCTAACTAGGAACTAGAATTGCTTGCAACTTATCTAGCTAGCTGTTATTCCACATGCCGTTGTATTTATAGATTCATGTTGTCACTTAATCAGACCACTTGTGTCAACTTTCATTATTCAGTTTTATTTTTTAATTTTTTAAATATCATCAATGGATTTGTTTTGTTTCAGTGGCATGGTGTTCCCCTGGTTCCCTCAATTCCCTGATGTGTCAGCCAAAGTCCATGCCAGGAGGGTGTGAGATGGCACTTGATGGCCTCCAATGGAGCTGAAGACAAGTTGAATACAAGGGCCTCCTGCTCCCGGTCATCAACTCTCATAATTCGAGCCAAGTCAGCAGTGTTTCATACTGCTGATAGTCCCACTAGGCCCTTCAGCTCGCATGAGAAGAAGACCCTTCAGTCCTGTGCCAGTGTCCCCCGAGTCACCAGTGACTCTATAGGTCAGCTGAATGCGAGGGTGGGTCAGACTCAAAACAACCACCTCCATACTGCCTCAGGGACCCCTCTACAACGTGCCTACAACCGTTCTGTGCCTGCTGCCACTTACCTAGCTAACAAGCCACAGCGTCCTGGTAGCGCAGCTGCTAATTTAGCTAATGGTCATAGTAATGGTCACTATCAACCAACTGTTCTCTCTAAGAGTACACAGATATCTAGTGCTGACATTATCTCATACAGACACAACCCTGGTGTGTTAGAGCCAACCGTAAACAGCTATCGGCCCAGCTGCAACTTGGAATCACTAAATTTAAGATCACGGATCCTGGCCCGCAAAAGAGCCTTGTCGCCCCAGCCTGCTCCCTATCCAACGTGCCCCTGTCCACCAAAGGCAGAACGTGTCCCAGACTCGCAGAACAACGCTGCTTCACAGCCTGCTGAAAGCACCACTACCACCAGCATGCCCACCAACCAGTCAGTCCCCTGGACCAGTGGCAAGCTGAGAGACAATAGCAAAGGGTTTATGAGGCCCACTATGGGTAAAGTGCCTTCCTGTCCCAGACAGGAGACTACCCAGACAAGAGACTCAGCAAAACCTTTGTCTCCCCAGACCAAATCGGCCTCCTATTGCCGTAGCGGGGACAATGGGGATGGCAAAACCCAGACTAAGTTCACACACCACCCCCCCAACACTGTGCCTTTGCAGGATAGGTCATCCCACCACCAGGATGTGTCACTGGATCAGACATGGAGGCTCCAGGACCCACATCAGTTTGAGAGCCTGATGGCAGCAGACATGGAGGGTCACTCCCAGAGGCTGGGCTTTTGTGCTGCTGTCCATGGGGCTCCTGGAGCTCCTCATAACACATCAACAGAGAGGATCAGGAAGGTCAACTCTGAGGTGGAGTTTACTGAGGCTGTGAGGAAGCTGACCCAGTCACGGAGCGCGCTCACCCCTCATCCCAGGAACGGGACTATTAATAGTTTTACTACTGGAACACCAGGGTCCAACGTGGATCCAGTCCAGATTGGCAAAGCAATGACTAATAGCCCTGTCATCTCTGTCAGCCACAGCCCTGCTCCAGCCAAACCCTCTGTACCACTCTGCCTTACTATGAGAGACCAGCCTGTGTCCATGGAGACCTCCAGTGCCTCTGGCCTCGACAGTAACACCACAACAAACAGTAGTAGCACAACAGCCTCCATGGCACCTCTACCCCATGCAGGGATAACTCCAACACAGTCCTCTACCCAGGCCAGTGCCACAGTTAGTTCTACTGCAGGGATAACTCTAACCCAGTCCCCTACCCAGGCCAGTGCCACAGCTAGTTCTACTGCAGGGATAACTCTGACCCAGCCCTATACCCGGGCCACTGCCACAGCTAGTTCTGGTGCAGGGATAACTCCAACACAGTCCTATACCCAGGACAGTGCCACAGCTAGTTCTGGTGCTAGTTCTGAGTCCGCCTCAGGTACTTCTCAGAGTCAGAGCCCTTCTGTCACCTCGGTGACCACCCAGATATCAGCCATACACCTGACCAAGGAGAGGAGCGTCCTGTCTCTACAGGGGGGCTACAGCTCCTCCCGGTCCCCCCTTGACCTGGGGGAGGAACAACAGGCTGAGTCACCTCAGCTCTCCAGGTCAGTTCTGTTCTCCCACATACTACGAGCTGTTGTTAGACAAGATGGCGTAGCATGTTTTGAGAGCTGGAACGGGACTATATAAATCCATTCCATTATTTGTATTAAGTAGATCACTACTGAATGTATTGTCACGTGAATTGAATTAATTAATTAAGCTCTGTTGTGTTAACCAGCTTAAGTATTGGTGTCTGGAGAGTATGTTCTGTCATGTCTGTTTGTCTAGGGAACTCCGTGAGTCAGGTTGTGTTAACCAGCTTAAGTATTGGTGTCTGGAGAGTATGTTCTGTTTGTCTAGGGAACTCAGTGATTCAGGTTGTGTTAACCAGCTTAAGTATTGGTGTCTGGAGAGTATGTTCTGTTTGTCTAGGGAACTCAGTGATTCAGGTTGTGTTAACCAGCTTAAGTATTGGTGTCTGGAGAGTATGTTCTGTTTGTCTAGGGAACTCAGTGATTCAGGTTGTGTTAACCAGCTTAAGTATTGGTGTCTGGAGAGTATGTTCTGTTTGTCTAGGGAACTCAGTGATTCAGGTTGTGTTAACCAGCTTAAGTATTGGTGTCTGGAGAGTATGTTCTGTTTGTCTAGGGAACTCAGTGAGTCAGGTTGTGTGAAGCTTTTTTTACTATCATGTGTCTTGCTTTGTCTTTGAGTTTCCTGTCTGTCCATACAGTCCACAGAGTGTTGCCATGCAGGAGGATGGAGACAGAGGGGAAGAGGACTATCCTGATGATGAGCTGGAGAATGACTGCAGTGGTGATGATGATGATGATGGTGAGGAAGACTCCTTTAACTACTCATTTAAACCCTAATCAACTAGACATGTTAAAATTACACCACTTAATTGGACTGGTGTAGCTAGGCTAACATAGTTGGACCGGTGTAGCTAGGCTAACATAGTTGGACCGTTGTAGCTAGGCTAACATAATTGGACCGGTGTAGCTAGGCTAACATAATTGGACCGGTGTAGCTAGGCTAACATAGTTGGACCGGTGTAGCTAGGCTAACATAGTTGGACCGGTGTAGCTAGGCTAACATAGTTGGACCGGTGTAGCTAGGCTAACATAGTTGGACCGCTGTAACTAGGCTAACATAGTTGGACCGCTGTAGCTAGGCTAACATAGTTGGACCGCTGTAGCTAGGCTAACATAGTTGGACCGCTGTAGCTAGGCTAACATAGTTGGACCGCTGTAGCTAGGCTAACATAGTGGGACCGCTGTAGCTAGGCTAACATAGTTGGACCGCTGTAGCTAGGCTAACATAGTGAATCCAATGCTCTACCTTCTTTCTCCTCAGAAGGGTCTGACTGCTCCTCTATGAATGATGCCTCGTCCACAGCCTCCATACCCGTCCTGCCAAAGTAAGTTGAATCGTTTTTCTGTGTGATTAAAAAAAAAAAAACATGTTGATTAATCGTTGACATTGTTGGAATGCTTTGTGCATTTTGAAGATATGAATTATTATCCTATTCAGGCATTTTGTTTAGACTGATTGAAAGAAAAACATGTTATTACTATTCTATTGTGTTCTTACATATTTTGACAATGTTTTTAATTCAACTGTATTTTGGTAATTTACAAGACCACAAGTTCACCTTGGTCATACCAGAAACCTGAAACGGTTCGTAGAGTAGCCTTAATCCCCAGTCATGGTTTCAGCACATCAAATCAACTGTTATTTGTCACATGCACCGAATATAACCGGTGTAGTAGACCTCACAGTGAAATGCTGAATACAACAGGTGTAGTAGACCTTACAGTGAAATGCTGAATACAACAGGTGTAGGTAGACCTTACAGGGAAATGCTGAATACAACAGGTGTAGTAGACCTTACAGTGAAATGCTGAATACAACAGGTGTAGTAGACCTCACAGTGAAATGCTGAATACAACAGGTGTAGTAGACCTTACAGTGAAATGCTGAATACAACAGGTGTAGTAGACCTCACAGTGAAATGCTGAATACAACAGGTGTAGTAGACCTTACAGTGAAATGCTGAATACAACAGGTGTAGTAGACCTCACAGTGAAATGCTGAATACAACAGGTGTAGTAGACCTCACAGTGAAATGCTGAATACAACAGGTGTAGTAGACCTCACAGTGAAATGCTGAATACAACAGGTGTAGTAGACCTCACAGTGAAATGCTGAATACAACAGGTGTAGTAGACCTTACAGTGAAATGCTGAATACAACAGGTGTAGTAGACCTCACAGTGAAATGCTGAATACAACAGGTGTAGTAGACCTCACAGTGAAATGCTGAATACAACAGGTGTAGTAGACCTTACAGTGAAATGATGAATACAACAGGTGTAGTAGACCTCACAGTGAAATGCTGAATACAACAGGTGTGGTAGACCTCACAGTGAAATGCTGAATACAACAGGTGTAGTAGACCTCACAGTGAAATGCTGAATACAACAGGTGTAGTAGACCTCACAGTGAAATGCTGAATACAACAGGTGTAGTAGACCTTACAGTGAAATGCTGAATACAACAGGTGTAGTAGACCTTACAGTGAAATGCTGAATACAACAGGTGTAGTAGACCTCACAGTGAAATGCTGAATACAACAGGTGTAGTAGACCTTACAGTGAAATGCTGAATACAACAGGTGTAGTAGACCTTACAGTGAAATGCTGAATACAACAGGTGTAGTAGACCTTACAGTGAAATGCTGAATACAACAGGTGTAGTAGACCTTACAGTGAAATGCTGAATACAACAGGTGTAGTAGACCTGACAGTGAAATGCTGAATACAACAGGTGTAGTAGACCTGACAGTGAAATGCTGAATACAACAGGTGTAGTAGACCTTACAGTGAAATGCTGAATACAACAGGTGTAGTAGACCTCACAGTGAAATGCTGAATACAACAGGTGTAGTAGACCTTACAGTGAAATGCTGAATACAACAGGTGTAGTAGACCTCACAGTGAAATGCTGAATACAACAGGTGTAGTAGACCTCACAGTGAAATGCTGAATACAACAGGTGTAGTAGACCTCACAGTGAAATGCTGAATACAACAGGTGTAGTAGACCTCACAGTGAAATGCTGAATACAACAGGTGTAGTAGACCTCACAGTGAAATGCTGAATACAACAGGTGTAGTAAACCTCACAGTGAAATGCTGAATACAACAGGTGTAGTAGACCTCACAGTGAAATGCTGAATACAACAGGTGTAGTAGACCTTACAGTGTAATGATGAATACAACAGGTGTAGTAGACCTCACAGTGAAATGCTGAATACAACAGGTGTAGTAGACCTGACAGTGAAATGCTGAATACAACAGGTGTAGTAGACCTCACAGTGAAATGCTGAATACAACAGGTGTAGTAGACCTCACAGTGAAATGCTGAATACAACAGGTGTAGTAGACCTCACAGTGAAATGCTGAATACAACAATGCAGTTCAATAAATAGAGTTAAGAAAATACTAAATAAAGTAAAAAATAAAACAATAACGAGGCTATAATCAGGTTCTCGGACTAGGTAAATAGTCCAGGTAGCCGTTTGATTAATTGTTCAGCAGTCTGATGGCGGGTCGAAGTTGTTACGGAGACGTTTGGACCTGGTCCTCCGGTGCCCCTTGTCGTGCGCTAGCAGAGACACCCGTCTGGGTCCTCCCGTGCCCCTTGTCGTGCACTAGCTGAGACAACCGTCTGTGACCTGGTCCTCCGGTGCCCCTTGTCGTGCGCTAGCAGAGACACCCGTCTGTGACCTGGTCCTCCGGTGCCCCTTGTCGTGCGCTAGCAGAGACACCCGTCTGTGACCTGGTCCTCCGGTGCCCCATGTCGTGCGCTAGCAGAGACACCCGTCTGTGACCTGGTCCTCCGGTGCCCCATGTCGTGCGCTAGCAGAGACAAACGTCTGTGACCTGGTCCTCCGGTGCCCCTTGTCGTGCGCTAGCAGAGACACCCGTCTGTGACCTGGTCCTCCGGTGCCCCATGTCGTGCGCTAGCAGAGACAACCGTCTGTGACAGTCATTACGTGTCGTAGATTTTTTTTATAAACAGAAGGTTCAGTTCGTTATAGTCTATAACTTAAAGATTATGATGATTTACAATACTAGGAAGTCATGTTGATCTGTACACTTGAAACAGAGCAACTTCTGACTAAAAATAACGCATGATTTGAGAGGAATGCCCATTTATTAATCTGTGAAGACAGAAGTGTCATGTTGCATCCTATTGTGACTAGATGCCTGTAGAAGGACCATTCATAACTCATATAGCCCTCCCAGTTGGGGCACCTGACAGTTCCCTGGTACGATGATGACAAAACCCAAGAGAGAGAATTGAACTGTTTTTGTTCTAGCGGTTGCTGCTGGTGAAAGGTTGAAAGCACAGAGGCTAGTGGAAAGGTCTCCCAATTGGAGAACTATCCGTCAATAATGGGCACATGAGTCTCTGTGTGGTCGAATAGTGCTTGGACTGTGGGATCATTGTCATACCGTGACGTCCCAACTGATTGGAGGATTAGTATTAGGCTGTTTGTGTTTTCTTCACAGCAAAAGCCAATGTAGAGTAGGTCTATTACCTCCAATTTAATGCCACTCACTCTCAGTAGAGAGTTCGACTATATTTTGAAGCAGGTGGACCAAGCAGGACCAACAGAATCCTACATGACTGTCATGTGAGTTTTGTTGTTGTTTCAATTCTTGTTTTGATAATTTATGATTTATCTGACAAAGGTTTTTACTTTGAAGATGGTGAAGAAGACTTTTGTCATCGAATGCGATTGGAGTTTAAATTTTTTTTTTTATTATTGATTGATCTTGAGGGAGTTGGTTTGGTTAGAAAATACTTTTTAATTCAAAATGTCTCCTGCCTTTCCAAAGACATGGCCCGACCGTGCCTCTTGAGTTAAACGGTAGTATTTAAACCTGTGAGTTATCCTGCTTGGTGCCAAACTAGCATTCTTGTCTTATTCCCCTGGACATTGATGACCAGGCAGTAGTTGTGTTGTCTGGCACGGTGGCAAAACACGTGACACCTTTATTTAAAATAACAGTTGGCAGGAAATAAATATTTTTCCAAACTCTTCATGAATCTTTCTGTTCCATATTAAACAAGTATCTTTATAGTCTGTTTTGGTAATATTCCCACTGTTTGCAGATTTAGTACAGAGTCATAGCTTTAATGCCTCTGTGTTCCAGTATAACGGATGAGGAGCTGATGAGCCCTGAATTAGAGGATGAGGGGGAGCTGAAGCCAGCTCTGGTCCCCAGCATGTTCCCCCTCATTCCCCCTACACTGTATTTCAGCACTGCCAACCAGAGAGGTAAGACACCCCTTCACTGTGTCCTATGGCACTCTATTCCCTATGTAGTGCACTACTTTAGACCAGAGCCCTATGGCACTCTATTCCCTATATAGTGCACTACTTTAGACCAGAGCCCTATGGCACTCTATTCCCTTTGTAGTGCACTACTTTAGACCAGAGCCCTATGGCACTCTTCCCTATGTAGTGCACTACTTTAGACCAGAGCCCTATGGCACTCTATGCCATTTGGGAAGCAGATAATAAACTGCTTGACAATTTTGGGGGGGAAATAAGCTTCTACAGAAAAGTATTTCCTTCTAATTCTAAGTATGAGTTGATGTAAGGTGGGCTTTTTTTGCTGTTACTTGGGGTTGGTTGGGATTTTGGACACCATTGTTATGGCCTTGCTTATATCAACATGTTCTACAGGACATTGTGTGGTAATATATTGGGTTGAGTTTGAGTAAAGGGAAGTCAGCACCCCCCCCTCCCCCCAGTAGAGACTGCTGCCTCTAGTCCTATCCCCCCAGTAGAGACTGCTGCCTCTAGTCCTATCCCCCCCAGTAGAGACTGCTGCCTCTAGGCCTATCCCCCCAGTAGAGACTGCTGCCTCTAGGCCTATCCCCCCAGTAGAGACTGCTGCCTCTAGGCCTATCCCCCCAGTAGAGACTGCTGCCTCTAGGCCTATCCCCCCAGTAGAGAGAATGCTGCCTCTAGGCCTATCCCCCCCAGTAGAGAGAATGCTGCCTCTAGGCCTATCCCCCCAGTAGAGAGACTGCTGCCTCTAGGCCTATCCCCTCCAGTAGAGAGACTGCTGCCTCTAGGCCTATCCCCCCCAGTAGAGAGACTGCTGCCTCTAGGCCTATCCCCCCCAGTGGAGAGACTGCTGCCTCTAGCCCTATCCCCCCCAGTAGAGACTGCTGCCTCTAGCCCTATCCCCCCAGTAGAGACTGCCGCCTCTAGCCCTATCCCCCCGAGTAGAGACTGCCGCCTCTAGCCCTATCCCCCCGAGTAGAGACTGCCGCCTCTAGTCCTATCCCCCCAGTAGAGACTGACGCCTCTAGTCCTATCCCCCCAGTAGAGACTGACGTCTCTAGTCCTATCCCCCTAGTAGAGACTGCCGCCTCTAGTCCTATCCCCATAGTAGAGGCTGCCGCCTCTAGTCCTATCCCCATAGTAGAGGCTGCCGCCTCTAGTCCTATCCCCATAGTAGAGACTGCCGCCTCTAGTCCTATCCCCCCCCAGTAGAGAGACTGCCGCCTCTAGTCCTATCCCCCCCAGTAGAGACTGCCGCCTCTAGTCCTATCCCCCAGTAGAGACTGCTGCCTCTAGTCCTATCCCCCCAGTAGAGAGACTGCTGCCTCTAGTCCTATCCCCCCCCAGTAGAGAGACTGCCGCCTCTAGTCCTATCCCCCCCAGTAGAGACTGCCGCCTCTAGTCCTATCCCCCAGTAGAGACTGCTGCCTCTAGTCCTATCCCCCCAGTAGAGAGACTGCTGCCTCTAGTCCTATCCCCCTCAGTAGAGAGACTGCTGCCTCTAGTCCTATCCCCCTCAGTAGAGACTGCTGCCTCTAGTCCTATCCCCCTCAGTAGAAACTGCTGCCTCTAGTCCTGTTCCCCTCAGTAGAGACTGCTGCCTCTAGTCCTATCCCCCCAGTAGAGACCGCTGCCTCATATCCCCCCAAGTGGTGAGACTGCGTTCTCTAGCCCCATCGATAGCTCTATTGTATATAATTTGAATCCAAATGACACACTTCTCTCTTCATAGTGCACTTCGTTCTACCAGGGCCTGTAGGGAATGTGCTTCCATCCGTAGTCCTATTCCTGTCGCTGTAATGTGTTGTTTCAGTGGAGCCCCTGCCACCAGAACAGAGGAAGCTGCTCAAATGGAAGATGAGCACTGTGACTCCCAACATAGTCAAACACACCATCGCCAGGTCACACTTTAAAGTCACCAAGAGTGAGTTCCTTAAGGGGTTTGAAAAGTATTTTGCCTATTTGACATTTTAAAGACGTCTTGTACAGTGAGGCAAAAAGTATTTAGTCAGCCACCAATTGTGCAAGTTTTCCCACTTAAAAAGATGAGGCCTGTAATGTTCATCATAGGTACACTTCAACTATGAAACTACAAAATTAGAAAAAAAAATCCTGAAAATCACATTTGTAGGATTTTTTATGAATTTATTTGCAAATTATGGTGGAAAATAAGCATTTGGTCACCTACAAACAAGCAAGATTTCTGGCTCTCACAGATCTGTAACTTCTTCTTTAAAATGCTCCTCTGTCCTCCACTCGTTACCTGTATTAATGGCACCTGTTTGAACTTGTTATCAGTATAAAAGACACCTGTCCACAACCTCCAACATTCACACTCCAAACTCCACTATGGCCAAGACCAAAGAGCTGTCAAAGGACACCAGAAACAAAATTGTAGACCTGCACCAGGCTGGGAAGACTGAATCTGCAATAGGTAAGCAGCTTGGTTTGAAGAAATCAACTGTGGGAGCAATTATTAGGAAATGGAAGACATACAAGACCACTGATAATCTCCCTCGATCTGGGGCTGCACGCAAGATCTCACCCCGTGGGGTCAAAATGATCACAAGAACGGTGAGCAAAAATCCCAGAACCACACGGGGGGAACCTAGTGAATGACCTGCAGAGAGCTGGGACCAAAGTAACAAAGCCTACCATCAGTAACACACTACGCCGCCAGGGACTCAAATCCAGCAGTGTCCCCCTGCTTAAGCCAGTACATGTCCTGGCCCGTCTGAAGTTTGATAGAGAGCATTTGGATGACCCAGAAGAAGATTGGGAGAATGTCATATGGTCAGATGAAACCAAAATATAACTTTTTGGTAAAAACTCAACTCGTCGTGTTTGGAGGACAAAGAATGCTGAGTTGCATCCAAAGAACACCATACCTGCTGTGAAGCATGGGGGTGGAAACATCATGCTTTGGGGCTGTTTTTCTGCAAAGGGACCAGGACGACTGATCCGTGTAAAGGAAAGAATGAATGGGGCCATGTATCTTTAGATTTTGAGTGAAAACCTCCTTCCATCAGCAAGGGCATTGAAGATGAAACGTGGCTGGGTCTTTCAGCATGGCAATGATCCCAAACACACCGCCCGGGCAACGAAGGAGTGGCTTCGTAAGAAGCATTTCAAGGTCCTGGAGTGGCCTAGCCAGTCTCCAGATATCAACCCCATAGAAAGTCTTGAGTTGAAAGTCTGTGTTGCCCAGTAACAGCCCCAAAACATCACTGCTCTAGAGGAGATCTGCATGGAGGAATGGGCCAAAATACCAGCAACAGTGTGTGAAAACCTTGTGAAGACGTTTGACCTCTGTCATTGCCAACAAAGGGTATATAACAAAGTATTAAGAAGTATTTGGTCAATAACAAAAGTTTATTTTCCACCATAATTTGCAAATAAATTCATAAAAAATCCTACAATGTGATTTTCTGGATTTTTTTTTTTCTCCTTTTGTCTGTCATAGTTGAAGTGTACCTATGATGAAAATTACAGGCCTCTTTCGTCTTTTAAAGTGGGAGAACTTGCACAATTGGTGGCTGACTAAATACTTTTTTACCCCACTCTATGTTTGTTCATATCTGTTCATAAAAAAAACGTTCATGAAGTTAATTGTTGTTGCAGAAAGTCATGATTGGCTTGGCTGCTGGGGTCACCATATGAAGTCTCCTGGGTTCAAGGCCATCAGGGAATACCAGAAGGTAAGCTAGATAGGACTGGGAACAGGGTTGGAAATGTAACACCTGCCACTCTCTAAATATGGGTAGATTTGGTCATTGTTGGATAGGAAGGTGTATTTGAACAGCCATGTTGGCACACAGAGCATTTCAGAACTTTTTTTTGTTGATTTGTGATTTTTATTCTTTTTTTAAGGCCACATGTAGAAGTTGATGGAATTGTCAAAGTACTACTACAAAAATGACTTTGTCCTCGTGTTTCTTTGGTCGTTACGTTGTTTTGTTCAAACTCTTAATTTGTTTTTACAAAATGTTAGTTTGAGTTAGCTGCAGCTGTCCGCTGCTAGGAAGTCTGAGATTCCAAGTTACCACGGTAACGGCCCGTCCCTTTCTTTAAAGGGGCATCTGAATATTTGTCTCACCTAATGATTGTGTGTGATTTGAGAATGGATAACTCCTAATCTTTTATTCATGAACTTTTAGTCATTTTGTTATCGTTAAAACACTCATAGTTTCATTGTTCTAGATGTATTTGTGTGCGTCTACGTTTCTATTTAAGAGCACATCGTGTGCTTCTTGTAAAGCGCGTGAGCGTGGTCCTAAACTCTGACAATAAGGAAGCTGTAAAATTCTGTAATTTTGTTGCACTTTTTGTTGATTTATATATGTTCAGTTGTATAACTGTTTTTACTATTGTATCTAAAATGATTTATTTTAACATACATTGATTAAATTAAGTAGATTACAAAAATGAAATATACTCGATTTACTTCTTACTTGTAATTTTTTGTTTTTGTTTTAGAAAAACAAAGCTCATGTTTTTTTTGTGTAATTATGGGGAAAAATATATTATATTTTGTATTTGTATCTGCCACAGTGGCTGGTGGACCAAAACATTTCCCACCCTGTCTGGGTTTCGCCAAGGACCTCACAATACAGTATTATATGTATTGCTATTCTATACTGTGATTTTATTGCGATTTGATATTCCAAACATATTGCTCACCAAATACTGGATTCAGAAAGGATTCAGGCCCCTTGACTTTTTTCACATTTTGTTACGTTACAGCCTTATTCTAAAATTGATTATCGTTTTTTTCCCCCTTCATCAATCTAAACAAAATAGCCCATAATGACAAAGCAAAAACAGTTTTTTGGAAATGTTTGCAAATGTATGAAAAGCTTAAATATCACATTTACATAAGTATTCAGACCCTTTACTCAGTACTTTGTTGAAGCACCTTTGGCAGTGATTACATCCTCCAGTCTTCTTGGGTATGACGCTACAAGCTTTGCACACCTGTATTTGGGGAGGTTCTCCCATTCTTCTCTGCAGATCCTCTCAATCTCTGTCAAGTTGGATGGGGAGCGTTGCTGCACAGCTATTTTCAGGTCTCTCCAGAGATGTTTGATCGGGTTCAAGTCCAGGCTCTGGCTGGGCCACTCAAGGACATTCAGAGACTTGTCCCGAAGCCACTCCTAGGTTGTCTTGGCTGTGTGCTTAGTGTCGTTGTCCTGTTGGAAGGTGAACCAGATAATCTTGTTTCTCATGGTCTGAGAGTCCTTTAGGTGCCTTTTGGCAAACTCCAAACGGGCTGTCATGTGCCTTTTACTGAAGAGTGGCTTCAGTCTGGCCACTACCATAAAGTCCTGATTGGTGGAGTGCTGCAGAGATGGTTGTCCTTCTGGAAGTTTCTCCCATCTCCACAGAGGATCTCTGGAGCTCTGTCAGAGTGACCATTAGGTTCTTGGTCACCTCCCTGTCCAAAGCCCTTCTCCAATTGCTCAGTTTGGCCGGGTGGTCAGCTCTAAGAAGAGTCTTCTTGGTGGTTCCAAACTTCTTCCATTCAAGAATGATGGAGGCCACTGTTTTCTTGGGGACCTTCAATGCTGCAAAATTATTTGGTACCCTTCCCCAGATCTGTGCCTCGACACAATCCTGTCTCGGAGCGCTACGGACAATTCCTTGGACCTCATGGCTTGGTTTTTGCTCAGACATGCACTGTCAACTGTGGGACCTTATAAAGACAGGTGTATGTCTTTCCAAATCATGTCCAATCAATTGAATTTACCTCAAGTGGACTCCAATCAGGTTGTAGAAACATCTCAAGGATGATCAATGGAAACAGGATGCACCTGAGCTCCATTTCAAGTCTCATAGCAACGGGTCTGAATACTAAATAAGGTATTTCTGTTTTTTCCTTTTAATACATTTGCAGAAATATGGAGTACTGTGTAGATTGATGAGTGAAAATATTTATTTAATTCCTTTTAGAATAAGGCTGTAAATCCTTTATGAATCCACTGTCTGCTGCTGAGACACAAGATGTTTTTATCATTCATGGAAATAAAATTGCTTAAAAGAAATTGGCTCCATATTTAAAAGGAATCTATGAAGGGATCATGCTAGCCTGTTCCCAGATCATTTTGTGCCATATTGCCAACTCCTTTCGTCATTGTCACGCCCCGAGTGCGTCACGCCCCGAGGGATCTGGGATAAAAGCACCAGCCAAACAAGAATCATATGGATTACAATTGATTCGATCTGCATAATGACTTGTCTCTCTGTGTGTCCTCTCTCCAGTTAAACCACTTCCCCGGCTCGTTCCAGATCGGTCGTAAGGACCGTCTGTGGAGGAACCTGTCTAAGATGCAGGCTCAGTTTGGTAAGAGGGAATTCAGCTTCTTCCCTCGCTCCTTCGTTCTTCCTCAGGACATCAAGCTACTGAGGAAAGCCTGGGAGGACAGTGGTAGCAGGCAGAAATGGATCATCAAGCCGGTAGGTGGATAGTGTATCTAAATCAGTTTTGGGCTGTGTCTGAAATGGCTTCCATTCTCAGGTGATGGTGCCTTTCTCCTGGGGTCCATTCCCAGGTGATGGTGCCTTTCTCCTGGGATCCATTCCCAGGTGATGGTGCCTTTCTCCTGGGGTCCATTCCCAGGTGATGGTGCCTTTTCTCCTGGGGTCCATTCCCGGGTGATGGTGCCTTTCTCCTGGGGTCCATTCCCGGGTGATGGTGCCTTTCTCCTGGGGTCCATTCCCGGGTGATGGTGCCTTTCTCCTGGGATCCATTCCCGGGTGATGGTGCCTTTCTCCTGGGATCCATTCCCGGGTGATGGTGCCTTTCTCCTGGGATCCATTCCCGGGTGATGGTGCCTTTCTCCTGGGATCCATTCCCGGGTGATGGTGCCTTTCTCCTGGGATCCATTCCCGGGTGATGGTGCCTTTCTCCTGGGGTCCATTCCCGGGTGATGGTGCCTTTCTCCTGGGGTCCATTCCCGGGTGATGGTGCCTTTCTCCTGGGGTCCATTCCCGGGTGATGGCAGCGACTACAGCCTCCAGTCTTCTTGGGTATGAAGATACAAGCTTGGCACACCTGTATTTGGGGAGTTTCTCCCATTCTTCTCTGCAGATCCTCTCAAGCTCTGTCATGTTGGATGGGGAGCGTTGCTGCACAGCTGTTTTCAGGTCTCTTCAGAGCTGTACGATCGGGTTCATGTCCGGGCTCTGGCTGGGCCACTCAAGCACATTTAGATACTTGTCCCGAAGCCACTCCTGCGTTGTCTTGGCTGTGTGCTTAGGGTCGTTGTCTTGTTGGAAGGTGAACCTTCGCCCCAGTCTGAGGTCCTGAGTGCTCTGGAGCAGGTTTTCATCAAGGATCTCTCTGTACTTTGCTCCGTTCATCTTTACCTCAATCCTGACTAGTCTCCCAGTCATCCCCACAGCATGATGCTTCACCGTAGGGATGGTGCCAGGTTTAATAATCCATCCCTCTCTTTCTCTCTCCTGTAGCCTGTGTCTGCTCGGGGTAAAATAATCCCTCTCTCCTCTCTCCTGTCTCCTCTCTCCTCTCTTCTCTCTTCTCTCTTCTCTCTCTCTCTCAGCCTGCGTCTGCTCGTGGTATTGGAATCCAGGTTATTCACAAGTGGAGTCAGATGCCATGCAAGAGACCACTCCTGGTTCAGAAGTATGTCCGCACCCTGAGAATGATACTTCTAGTGTTGTGAATGTGATTTTTAGCCTGGTCCCAGACCTGTTTGTGCTGTCCTGCCATCTCATGACTATAGGAGTTGGCAAGACGGCTCAAGCAGATCTGGGACCAGCCAGTCTAGAGTGAATGACCAGTAACCCTGCAATGGATTATGATGACAGCATGCCGTTGTTTCAGCGTTGTCTACGAGTCTAAACGTTGTTGTATCTCTCTCAGGTATCTGCACAAGCCCTACCTCATCAGTGGGAATAAGTTTGACCTGCGTATCTATGTGTATGTGACGTGTTACGACCCGCTCCGCGTTTACATCTTCCAGGACGGGCTTGTCCGCTTCGCCAGCTGCAAGTAAGTCTTTTTGTTTTAATAGGTTACATGTTTCATAGCATGTTTCATAGCATGTTTCATAGCATGTTTCATAGCATGTTTCATAGCATGTTTCATAGCATGTTTCATAGCATGTTATATAGCATGTTTCATAGCATGTTTCATAGCATGTTTCATAGCATGTTATATAGCATGTTTCATAGCATGTTATATAGCATGTTTCATAGCATGTTTCATAGCATGTTTCATAGCATGTTATATAGCATGTTTCATAGCATGTTTCATAGCATGTTTCATAGCATGTTTCATAGCATGTTTCATAGCATGTTATATAGCATGTTTCATAGCATGTTATATAGCATGTTTCATAGCATGTTTCATAGCATGTTTCATAGCATGTTTCATAGCATGTTATATAGCATGTTTCATAGCATGTTTCATAGCATGTTTCATAGCATGTTTCATAGCATGTTTCATAGCATGTTTCATAGCATGTTTCATAGCATGTTATATGGCATGTTTCATAGCATGTTTCATAGCATGTTTCATAGCATGTTATATAGCATGTTTCATAGCATGTTTCATAGCATGTTTCATAGCATGTTATATAGCATGTTATATGGCATGTTTCATAGCATGTTATATAGCATGTTTCATAGCATGTGTGAGCTTTTATAATGGCTTGTACTGTGTGTGTCTCTGTCAACATGTTCCCATATGTTCAGCGTAATGATTGGTCACTGTGATGGGTGTTCAGCGTAATGATTGGTCACTGTGTCGGGTGTTCAGCGTAATGATTGGTCACTGTGTCGGGTGTTCAGCGTAATGATTGGTCACTGTGATGGGTGTTCAGCGTAATGATTGGTCACTGTGTCATGTGTTCAGCGTAATAATTGGTCACTGTGTCATGTGTTCAGCGTAATAATTGGTCACTGTGTCATGTGTTCAGCGTAATGATTGGTCACTGTGTCATGTGTTCAGCGTAATGATTGGTCACTGTGATGGGTGTTCAGTGTAATGATTGGTCACTGTGATGGGTGTTCAGCGTAATGATTGGTCACTGTGTCGGGTGTTCAGTGTAATGATTGGTCACTGTGATGGGTGTTCAGCGTAATGATTGGTCACTGTGATGGGTGTTCAGCGTAATGATTGGTCACTGTGATGGGTGTTCAGTGTAATGATTGGTCACTGTGTCATGTGTTCAGCGTAATGATTGGTCACTGTGTCATGTGTTCAGCGTAATGATTGGTCACTGTGTCATGTGTTCAGTGTAATGATTGGTCATTGTGTCGGGTGTTCAGTGTAATGATTGGTCACTGTGTCGGGTGTTCAGTGTAATGATTGGTCACTGTGATGGGTGTTCAGCGTAATGATTGGTCACTGTGTCATGTGTTCAGCGTAATGATTGGTCACTGTGTCATGTGTTCAGTGTAATGATTGGTCACTGTGTCGTGTGTTCAGCGTAATGATTGGTCACTGTGTCGGGTGTTCAGTGTAATGATTGGTCACTGTGATGGGTGTTCAGCGTAATGATTGGTCACTGTGTCATGTGTTCAGTGTAATGATTGGTCACTGTGATGGGTGTTCAGTGTAATGATTGGTCACTGTGATGGGTGTTCAGCGTAATGATTGGTCACTGTGATGGGTGTTCAGTGTAATGATTGGTCATTGTGTCGGGTGTTCAGTGTAATAATTGGTCACTGTGATGGGTGTTCAGTGTAATGATTGGTCACTGTGTCGGGTGTTCAGTGTAATGATTGGTCACTGTGATGGGTGTTCAGCGTAATGATTGGTCACTGTGATGGGTGTTCAGCGTAATGATTGGTCACTGTGTCGGGTGTTCAGTGTAATGATTGGTCATCGTGTCGGGTGTTCAGTGTAATGATTGGTCACTGTGTCAGGTGTTCAGTGTAATGATTGGTCACAGTATTTGTTCTCCTCTGTAGGTACTCGTCGTCTATGAAAAGCCTTGGCAACAAGTTTATGCACCTGACCAACTACAGCGTGAACAAGAGGAACTCCGACTATCAGAGCAATGACAGTGACAAGGCCTGCCAGGGACACAAGTGGTAACCATGTTTTAATGGATATTTCAATCATTCGAGCCCTGAATGCTGATTGGCTGACAGCCGTGGTATATCAGACCGTATACCACGGGTATGACAAACAAAACATGTATTTTTAGTGCTCTAATGATGTTGGTAACCAGTTTATAACAGCAGTAAGGCACCTCGGGGGGGTGTGGTATATGACCAATATACCACGGCTAAGGGCTGTATCCAGACACTAAGAACAACCCTTAGCCGTGGTATATTGGCCATATACCAAACCCCCCTGAGGTGCCTTATTGCTTAAATATATGCCATTTGGCTGACTCTTTTGTCCAAAGCGACTTACATGCATGTCAGTAGCACATAACAGACTTAGAGACTTAGAGACTTAGAGACTTAGAGACTTAGAGACTTAGAGACTTAGAGACTTAGAGACTTAGAGACTTAGAGACTTACAGACTTACAGACTTACAGACTTACAGACTTAGAGACTTAGAGACTTAGAGACTTAGAGACTTAGAGACTTAGAGACTTAGAGACTTAGAGACTTAGAGACTTACCGACCGACAACAGTAGAGAGAATGATTTATTTCAGCTTTTATTTCATCACATTGTCAGTGAGTCAGAAGTTTACATGCTACCAAATACTAGTTGAATGTATTGCCGTTAAATTGTTTAACTTGGGTCAAACGTTTCAGGTAGCTTTCCACAAGCTTCCCACAATAAGTTGGGTGAATTTTGTCCCATTCCTCCTGACAGAGCTGGTGTAACTGAGTCAGGTTTGTAGGTCTCCTTGCTTGCACACGCTTTTTCAGTTCTGCCCACAGATGTTCTATAGGACTGAGGTCAAGGCTTTGTGATGGCCACTCCAATACCTTGACTTTGTTGTCCTTAAGCTGTTTTGCCACAACTTTGGAAGTATGCTTGGGGTCATTGTCCATTTGGAAGACCCATTTGCGACCAAGCTTTAACTTCCTGACTGATGTCTTGAGATGTTTCTTCAATATATCCACATCATTTTCCTCCTCATGAAGCCATCTATTTTGTGAAGTGCACCAGTCCCTCCTGCAGCAAAGCACCCCCACAACATGATGCTGCCATCCCTGTGTTTCACGGTTGGGATGGTGTTCTTCAGCTTGCAAGCATCCCCCTTTTTCCTCCAAACGTGACGATGGTCATTATGGCCAAACAGTTCTATTTTTGTTTCATCAGACCAGAGGACATTTCTCCAAAAAGTACTATCTTTGTCCCCATTTGCAGTTGCAAACAGTAGTCTGGCTTTTTATGGCGGTTTTGGTGCAGTGGCTTCTTCCTTGCTGAGCGGCCTTTCAGGTTATGTTGATATAGGACTCGTTTTATTGTGGATATAGATACTTTTGTACCTGTTTCCTCCAGCATCTTTACAAGGTCCTTTGCTGTTGTTCTGGGATTGATTTGCACTTTTCACATCAAAGTGCGTTCATCTCTAGGAGACAGAAGGCGTCTCCTTCCTGAGCGGTATGACGGCTGCGTGGTCCCCTGGTGTTTATACTTGCGTACTATTGTTTGTACAGATGAACGTGGTACCTTCAGGCATTTGGAAATTGCTCCCAAGGATGAACCAGACTTGTGGAGGTCGACTATTGTTTTTCTGGGGTTTTGGATTTCTTTTGAGTTTCCCATGATGTCAAGCAAAGAGGCACTGAGTTTGAAGGTAGGCCTTGAAATACATCCACAGGTACACCTCCAATTGACTCAAATTATGTCAATTAGCCTATCAGAAGCTTCTAAAGCCATGACATCATTTTCTGGAATTTTCCAAGCTGTTTAAGGGCACAGTCAACTTAGTGTATGTAAACTTCTGACCCACTGGAATTGTGATATAGTGAATTATAAGTGAAATAATCTGTCTGTAAACAATTGTTGAAAAATGACTTGTGTCCTGCACAAAGTAGATGTCCTAACCGACTTTCCAAAACTATAGTTTGTTGACAAGAAATTTGTGGAGTGTTTGAAAAACAAGTTTTACTGACTCCAACCTAAGTGTATGTAAACTTCCGACTTCAACTGTACATACATAACATACACAACATGCACAACATGCACAACGTGCACAACGTGTCGTGACGTTGTATTAGTTCATGTGACGACTGTTCATCGAATTATTACAAGTTTCTAATTGCTTGATTAACTGAATCAAGCAATTATTAACTCATTAACCTGTTAACCAATTATTAACTCGTTAACCTGTTAACTCGTTAACCTGTTAACCTGTTAACTCGTTAACCTGTTAACTCATTAACCTGTTAACTCGTTAACCTGGGGCACCATGGGAAAACTAGTTTTTATTGAGTTTCTATTTCCCAAATTAACTCAAAGAATATTTACAACAGCCGCTAATTAACCAGTCACCTCTTCCAATCTCGTTCTGAACGTCGTATAGCCCGTGAATCTGCACGGACCCGGGTCTCACCAATGAGTTCGGACCCGGGTCTCACCAATGAGTTCGGACCCGGGCGGACCCGGGTCTCACCAATGAGTTCGGACCACACCAGTCTTAGTTTAATATTTATTTATTAAAAAGCTAAAATGATGATACAAGATACACATAGACAAAACACATTCTAGGCTATTGATTAGAACTTAGTATAATGGGCCAACACACTATGGCGTGTGTTACCCAAAATGGGGGTTTAAAAGAGAGAGAAAAAAAAGAAGGTACACGAGAGAAATATACATTTGGGTGAATTTGTCAGCTATGCTATTCTAACCCTAACCTTGCCCCAAACTGCCGCTCTTATGGGTCAGAATATAATGATGTAATTACGTGGGGAAGACCTCCGAGGATTCTCTGCGTGGACCGTTCAGGGGACAGTTCAGGGGACAGCTCGATGACGCACTTCTCCGGCGCACCTTTCTGGTCGTCCTCACGATGTCGGTGTCCTTTTGGCTTAGGAGTTTGTTCCCTCACCCTTTGCTCTGGAAGGGGTCTTCTGAGGACAGACAACTCTGTAGCTCAGAGCTCACAGCATAGGAATGAAACCCTTTAGATACCACGATTCCCTGGGATTGGATGCTAGAGGGTCCAGCTTGAATTCACCCGCTTAGACACAGCTACTCATTCGTAGCTTGGGTAGAAAAGGATTTCTTTGTCTTCAAACTTGTGTTGCGTTCTGGGTTCATTGATTTTTTTTGACCTTGGCTGCAGCTTGGGCCACGTAGTCTTCTCTGTAAATTATTTACTCACAGGTTCTATACCTGGGTCAGAAGTGGGCGTAACCGCCTTTAGGGCAATTCTCTGGGCGTACCTAGTTAAGAGCAAGGTCTAGGATTTTCTCAAAACCAATTTTTAGACAACTAACTTAACATTTCATCTTTACCAAAACATTCCCTTTGATTTGGACTTTTTCCACACAATATACAATCTATAAACATCAAACATATACTAGGAAAACTGTTGATGTTACAATGTTTTCGTAATAACGTCATCTATTAACCTTTAATAACAGAACAAAAATGACATACATTTTCATATTCCATCTATCGTCATGACCACCATTGTGGCTGACTGAAACCATTGTTCCAAAGTCCCTTCATTTCATGTTTAATGTTCTGAGGCTGGTTCTCCATAGTGACAGGACAAAGGAATTTGTCTGTGGCCTGAGATTTACTGTTTCAGTATGATATGTTGGATAAAGGAATAAAGACAGACACCAATGTCAGGTTCAATAGCCTTGTTTGTGCATTGTACAAATCCCTACACATGGAGTCCGGGGAACAGTCCGGCTAGTCGAATACCTATCAACTAGACTCCATAACATTTACCAGGGGCGTGAGGGGTCATAAAACCCCTAGAGACCCCTAGATCTCTCCTCCTCTGTTGGGGTTGAGAGATAATCTGTAGGGTTGTGGTCTCCTGTAACCTGACCTGATCAGGACAGTCATGACACATACATAACGTACATAACATAACATGCCAGTAGCACATAAGACACACACTACCAGTCAAACGTTTGGACACACCTAATCATTCAAGGGGTTTTCTTTATTTTCTACATTGTAGAATAATAGTGAAGACATCAAAACTATGAAATAACACATATATGGAATCATGTAATAACCAACAACAAAAAAAAAATATATATATATACACACAATTTCAATATACAATTTCTAATATACATATTAGAAATTCTTCAAATAGCCACCCCTTACCTTGATGACAGCTTTGCACACTCTTTCAAAAACAAGGACATTTCACCCCAAACTTTTGAACGGTAGTGTACATGCATGTCGGTAGCACATGACAGGGTTTTCATTCTATAATTATACTCACGTGTGTGTGTGTGTGTGTGTGTGTGTGTGTGTGTGTGTGCGCACGTGTGTGTGTGGCAGGGCTCTGAAGGCGCTGTGGCACTACCTGGGTTGTAAGGGAGTCAACACCACGCTGATCTGGGAGAAGATCAAGGACATCGTCATGAAAACCATCATTGCGTAAGTCAGAGTTATATACAACAGTATATCTATGGTGTCTAAACGGGATCTTACGCTGTCTAAACACTGTCTAAACGGGATCTCACACTGTCTAAACACTGTCTAAACGGGATCTCACGCTGTCTAAACACTGTCTAAACGGGATCTCACGCTGTCTAAACACTGTCTAAATGTGATCTAACACTGTCTAAACGGGATCTCACACTGTCTAAACGTGATCTCACGCTATCTAAACACTGTCTAAACGGGATCTCACGCTGTCTAAACACTGTCTAAACGGGATCTCACGCTGTCTAAACACTGTCTAAACGGGATCTCACACTGTCTAAACACTGTCTAAACGTGATCTCACGCTGTCTAAACACTGTCTAAACGGGATCTCACGCTATCTAAACACTGTCTAAACGGGATCTCACGCGATCTAAACACTGTCTAAACGTGATCTCACGCTGTCTAAACACTGTCTAAACGTGATCTCACGCTGTCTAAACACTGTCTAAACGTGATCTCACGCTGTCTAAACGGGATCTCACGCTGTCTAAACACTGTCTAAACGGGATCTCACGCGATCTAAACACTGTCTAAACGTGATCTCACGCTGTCTAAACACTGTCTAAACGTGATCTCACGCTGTCTAAACACTGTCTAAACGTGATCTCACACTGTCTAAACGTGATCTCACGCTGTCTAAACACTGTCTAAACGGGATCTCACACTGTCTAAACACTGTCTAAACGTGATCTCACACTGTCTAAACGTGATCTCACGCTGTCTAAACGGGATCTCACGCTGTCTAAACACTGTCTAAACGGGATCTCACGCGATCTAAACACTGTCTAAACGGGATCTCACACTGTCTAAACACTGTCTAAACGTGATCTCACACTGTCTAAACGTGATCTCACGCTGTCTAAACACTGTCTAAACGGGATCTCACGCGATCTAAACACTGTCTAAACGGGATCTCACACTGTCTAAACACTGTCTAAACGTGATCTCACGCTGTCTAAACACTGTCTAAATGTGATCTAACACTGTCTAAACGGGATCTCACACTGTCTAAACGTGATCTCACGCTATCTAAACACTGTCTAAACGGGATCTCACGCTGTCTAAACACTGTCTAAACGGGATCTCACACTGTCTAAACGTGATCTCACGCTGTCTAAACACTGTCTAAACGGGATCTCACGCTGTCTAAACACTGTCTAAACGGAATCTCACACTGTCTAAACACTGTCTAAACGTGATCTCACACTGTCTAAACGTGATCTCACGCTGTCTAAACACTGTCTAAACGGGATCTCACACTGTCTAAACACTGTCTAAACGTGATCTCACACTGTCTAAACGTGATCTCACGCTGTCTAAACACTGTCTAAACAGGATCTCACGCTGTCTAAACACTGTCTAAACGGGATCTCACGCTGTCTAAACACTGTCTAAACGGGATCTCACGCTGTCTAAACACTGTCTAAACGGGATCTCACACTGTCTAAACGTGATCTCACGCTATCTAAACACTGTCTAAACGGGATCTCATGCTGTCTAAACACTGTCTAAACGGGATCTCACACTGTCTAAACACTGTCTAAACGGGATCTCACACTGTCTAAACACTGTCTAAACGGGATCTCACGCTGTCTAAACACTGTCTAAACGGGATCTCACGCTGTCTAAACACTGTCTAAACGGGATCTCACGCTGTCTAAACACTGTCTAAACGGGATCTCACACTGTCTAAACACTGTCTAAACGGGATCTCACACTGTCTAAACGTGATCTCACGCTGTCTAAACACTGTCTAAACACTGTCTAAACAGGATCTCACACTGTCTAAACACTGTCTAAACGGGATCTCACGCTGTCTAAACACTGTCTAAACGGGATCTCACGCTGTCTAAACACTGTCTAAACGGGATCTCACGCTGTCTAAACACTGTCTAAACGGGATCTCACGCTGTCTAAACACTGTCTAAACGGGATCTCACGCTGTCTAAACACTGTCTAAACGGGATCTCACGCTATCTAAACACTGTCTAAACGGGATCTCGCACTGTCTAAACACTGTCTAAACGGGATCTCACGCTATCTAAACACTGTCTAAACGGGATCTCACATCAATGCCGTTCTGGTATGCAGCAGGGGGCCTGGTCAGGGGGATGCACAGCTCTGTCTGTTTCAATAAGCTGGAATTGGTTGTCAGTCTTTATTTTTTTCATTCGCTATAATGGGGGATCCTGTTCTTCTGCAAACAATGCCTGCAGTACCGCGGTCAGCTTTCATCTTCCGTGGTTTTAATGAGAGGGGGGCAGTCGTTCTCCTCTGGGCGTCTATGTAATTAATTATGCGTGTCTTGGTGAACATGCAGGTGCAATGCTTTAGCTTGTTATAGGGCATATGAGCCTTTATAATGTCTTCTATAATGTTCTCTGTGTATCAGGCCTGACCCGTGCAGTTATAATGCTCTATAGATTGTTAGAAGCACACATGAGCCTTTATAATGTCTTCTATAATGTTCTCTATGTATCAGGCCTGACCCGTGCAGTTATAACGCTCTATAGATTGTTAGAAGCACACATGAGCCTTTATAATGTCTTCTAATGTTTTGTGTCTCTCTGTCTATCAGGTCTGACCCATATGTCAACACGCTGGTCAAGCTTCACCTGCGTTCCCCCTACAGCTGTCACGAGCTGTTTGGCTTTGACATCATGCTGGATGAGAACCTCAAGCCTTGGGTTCTGGAGGTCAACATCTCACCAAGGTAACAAACAGTACAGCCTTCAGTACAGACCAGACATTCTGCCTGGTTGGAAGAGTCCCTCCTTGTTGGTAGGTAGCCTAGTGGCTAAGGAGTTGGACCTGTACCCGGAAGGTAGTTGGTGCAAATCTCAAGCCAGGTGCTGGAAAAATATTAGGGGGGATTTGATCTGGGAACTGGAGTGCTGCTGGGTTTATATCCTAAAGACATTCAGTCCCATATCGTTGGGCCCTTGACCCCGCAACATGCTCTCCATCATTGGGTAACTACCAGAGTCGTTAAATGCGATCTCTGACTCTGTTTCTGGTACGCAAGCTATTTTAATTAGTTCCCCGCATCCAGTGCAAGCGGGAGGGATTGTTAATTGCGCTACCGAACTGCCCCTAATCAAAACGAAACAAAACGGCCTAAACCCAGCCGTCAGAAAACACAGAAAATTTAACTTTTTTCAATGTGTCAATCACTCTCGAGTCATCTGGGACCCACGAGCTAAGCCCAAGGGACTATTAGGGGGGCACTTGAACATTCGTAGTGTCATTCCAAAAAGTGATCAAATTCAACATCTACTCACAGACTCCAACCTTGACTTTCTCTGCCTCTCAGAGACATGGCTCCATAAACACTCTCCATATGCTGCTTTGATTGTGCCTGGCTACAATGTTTTCAGGAGAGACAGGATTGAAGGAAGAGGAGGGGGTGTGATGATTTACATTAAAGAACATATCCGATGTAAACAAATTGAGTGGTCATGTGATAATGAACTAGAATGTATCGGCCTGAACGTTACACTGTCTCCCCAAATGTCTTTTACCCTCATTGGAATGTATAGGCCACCTTCCACCAAAAGTGTGTTTTTTGATCAGTTTAATACCATGCTTAGGGAATGTGATTTTGGGAAAGAGGTCATCTTAATGGGAGATTTTAACATTAATTATGAAGACAAGTGTTGTAGGAAAACCCTCAAACGAATCACTAATACCTTTGACCTTACACAGCTAGTTAAAGGGCCAACCAGGGTGACTTGTTGCTCTAAAACACAGATTGATTTGGTGTTCAGTAATAAACCAGAGAGAGTGACTAAATCATTCAATATGGTTACTGGGCTATCTGATCACAATCTGACACTTATAGCCAGAAAGCTGTCTAAGAGCAGGTTTAACCTCTCTACTGTTAGAAAGCCGGATCAACTCAGAATACCTAAGAGTGAATTAAACTATTTTGAAAAAGCAATTAAGGGAATAAACTGGAATGATCTCTTGTCCTATACAGACGTGGAAGCTGATAGTCAGGTTTTTCTATCCACAATCCAGACTACAATAAATGGCTTCCTAAAGCAAATCAAATCCAAACCTGGCCAAAAGAGCACTCTTCCTTGGCTAAATGGAGAAATCTGGAAATTGATGAAAGAACGAGATTATGCTCTAAAAATAGCCCTAAAATCTAAATTAGAGCATGACAGACGTAGGTTTACCATGTTGAGAAATACGGTGATGAAAGAAATTAGACAGGCCAAGGCAAACTTCTTTATTAACATAATTGGTGAAGCAAAGGGAAATTCTAAATTGATATGGGAGAATCTAAAAAAGTTAACAGGGAAAGACCATAGTAACACTGCAAAAAGACTAGAAATCATGGTGAATAACAATCTAACACAGGATGCAGTTGAAATAGCAATAGCCTTCAATTCCTACTTTATTGACTCTGTCAGGGTACTGACACAGAACCCCTCCATTTGTTTCCTGGGCCCAGTGCTAGTGAATGACACTCAACCTGTCTTCATCATAAGGGAGGTTTCTGAGTCAAAGGTGAACAAGGTGATTAGCTCACTAAAGAACTCTAAAGCCAAAGATGTGTTTGGGATGGACTCTACCTTTCTTAAAAACTACAAAGAGTCACTCATTGGCCCCATTACTAAGGTCACCAACACATCTATTGGTCTCGGTGTGTTTCCAAGGGTATGGAAGTCGGCCATAATAACGGCCATCTTTAAATCAGGCGACCCTGCTGACGTGAGTAACTACAGGCCCATTAGTATACTACCTGTGGTGTCAAAGGTTGTTGAAAAGTGTGTAGCAGAACAACTGATTGCCCACCTCAACAACAGCCCCTTCACATTACACTCCATGCAGTTTGGCTTCAGAGCGAAACACTCCACAGAAACGGCCAACTGCTTTCTTCTGGAAAATGTGAAGTCCAAGATGGACAAAGGGGGTGTTGTGGGGGCTGTGTTTCTGGATCTAAGGAAGGCTTTTGATACTGTTAACCATGAGATTCTCATCACAAAATTGTCCAAGTTCAACTTTTCCCATGATGCCTTGAGATGGATGAAATCATACCTTGAAGGCAGAACTCAGTGTGTCAGAGTGAGCAATGAGCTGTCGCCCACTCGTAGCTATGATGTGGGCGTGCCCCAAGGGTCAATACTGGGGCCCCTCCTGTTCAGCCTGTACATTAATGATCTGCCTTCTGTCTGTACTGGGTCTGAAGTTCAAATGTATGCAGATGATACAGTGATATATGTGCAAAGAGCAAACAACAAGCTGCACAAGAACTCACTACTGTAATGGTCCAGGTTACAAAGTGGCTCAGTGACTCGTGTTTGCATCTCAATGTGAAAAAAACTGTTTGCATGTTCTTCACAAAGAGGGCAACAGATGCTACTGAGCCAGATGTCTATGTGTCAGGGGAGAAGCTCCAGGTGGTATCCGATTTTAAGTACCTTGGCATCATACTTGATTCCAACCTCTCTTTTAAAAAGCATGTGAAAAAAGTAATTCAAATAACCAAATTCAACCTAGCTAATTTCCGATTTATACGAAATTGTTTGACTACAGAGGTAGCAAAACTGTACTTCGAAACTATGATACTCCCCCACTTAACATACTGCTTGACTAGTTGGGCCCAAGCTTGCTGTACAACATTAAAACCTATTCAGTCTGTCTACAAACAGGCTCTCAAAGTGCTTGATAGGAAGCCCAATAGCCATCATCACTGTTACATCCTCAGAAAGCATGAGCTCTTGAGTTGGGAAAATCTTGTGCAATACACCGACGCATGTCTTGTATTCAAGATCCTTAATGGCCTGGCTCCCCCTCCACTCAACATTTTTGTTAAACAGAAAACCCAGACATATGGCAGCAGATCCACAAGGTCTGCCATGAGAGGTGACTGTATAGTTCCCTTAAGGAAAAGCACCTTTAGTAAATCTGCATTCTCTGTGAGAGCTTCCCATGTCTGGAATACACTGCCATCAGACACACATAACTGCACCACACATCACACTTTCACAAAATGCTTGAAGACATGGCTAAAGGTCAATCAGATTTGTGAACATGGTCCCTAGCTGTGTGTTGCCGCTTTCCATGTTGTCTGTTGTCTGTAGCTTGTGAGGTGTGGAAACACTTTGTTGCTTTTATGAATTTTGTCTTGCTGCTTTTTGTTTTATGTTGCTCTGTCTGTATGCTACGTCTTGCTTGTCCTATGTTGCTCTGTATGCTATGTCTTGCTTGTCCTATGTTGCTATGTCTTGCTTGTCCTATGTTGCTATGTCTTGCTTGTCCTATGTTGCTATGTCTTGCTTGTCCTATGTTGCTACGTCTTGCTTGTTCTATGTTGCTATGTCTTGCTTGTCCTATGTTGCTCTGTCTGTATGCTATGTCTTGCTTGTCCTATGTTGCTACGTCTTGCTTGTTCTATGTTGCTATGTCTTGCTTGTCCTATGTTGCTCTGTCTGTATGCTATGTCTTGCTTGTCCTATGTTGCTCTGTCTGTAT
Source organism: Oncorhynchus mykiss (assembly GCF_013265735.2). Classification (NCBI taxonomy): domain Eukaryota; kingdom Metazoa; phylum Chordata; class Actinopteri; order Salmoniformes; family Salmonidae; genus Oncorhynchus; species Oncorhynchus mykiss. The sequence continues at coordinate 83,510,066 of NC_048567.1, read as the reverse complement.
GCTATGTCTTGCTTGTCCTATGTTGCTATGTCTTGCTTGTCCTATGTTGCTCTGTCTGTATGCTATGTCTTGCTTGTCCTATGTTGCTCTGTCTGTATGCTATGTCTTGCTTGTCCTATGTTGCTATGTCTTGCTTGTCCTCTGTTGCTCTGTCTGTATGCTATGTCTTGCTTGTCCTATGTTGCTATGTCTGTATGCTATGTCTTGCTTGTCCTATGTTGCTATGTCTTGCTTGTTCTATGCTGCTATTGTCTATATTGTAATTGTTTTTAATAACCTGCCCAGGGACTACGGTTGAAAATTAGCCGGCTGGCTAAAACCGGCACTTTTACTGAAACGTTGATTAATGTGCACTGTCCCTGTAAAAATAAAAATAAACTCAAACTCAAACAGAGCAGAAGACAGGTGTTCGCTGTCTAAGGGTGGGTTGGAGCAGACGGGTGTTCTCTGTCTAAAGGTGGGTTAGAGAACAGAGCAGAAGACAGGTGTTCGTTGTCTAAGGGTGGGTTGGAGCAGACGGGTGTTCGTTGTCTAAGGGTGGGTTGGAGCAGACGGGTGTTCTCTGTCTAAAGGTGGGTTAGAGAACAGAGCAGAAGACAGGTGTTCGTTGTCTAAGGGTGGGTTGGAGCAGACAGGTGTTCGTTGTCTAAGGGTGGGTTGGAGCAGACAGGTGTTCGTTGTCTAAGGGTGGGTTGGAGCAGACGGGTGTTCGTTGTCTAAGGGTGGGTTGGAGAAGACGGGTGTTCGTTGTCTAAGGGTGGGTTGGAGAAGACGGGTGTTCGTTGTCTAAGGGTGGGTTGGAGCAGACAGGTGTTCGTTGTCTAAGGGTGGGTTGGAGAAGACGGGTGTTCGTTGTCTAAGGGTGGGTTGGATAACAGAGCAGAAGACGGGTGTTCGCTGTAACCTGGCCGGTGCCTCTCACCAACGGTGCCAGTACTGTCTTCCTTCCTCTCTCCTAACAGCCTCCACTCCAGCACCGCTCTGGACGTGGCCATTAAGGGCCAGATGATCAGAGATGTGTTGAACCTGGCGGGTTTCCTTCTGCCTCAGAGAGAAGAGGTGCTTCCCTCCGCCAGCAGCTCTGCCAGCAGGTATGTAGTGTAGAGAGGGTTATATTCTGGCTTCCACCATATCTTTTAGACAGTGTGTCCTTATTTATGGTCCTGGGGACCTAAATGTTGACACCTTTCACCTGGCACCACTAATGAACTCATCAAAACCATTGATTAGTGGAATCCGTTTTTTTATTTTATTTTCTTCACTCGGAACCGAACGGAAACTGAATTTGTCAAATAGAAACTGTAGTTTTTGTTGCACAACATTTGGAGCAAATGGTTTCCGTTCTGAAACGGTTTCTGTTTGGAGCAAACGGTTACCGTTGTGAAACGGTTTCTGTTTGGAGCAAACGGTTTCCGTTGTGAAACGTTTTCTGTTTGGAGCAAACGGTTTCCGTTGTGAAACGTTTTCTGTTTGGAGCAAACGGATTCCGTTGTGAAACTTTTTCTGTTTGGAGCAAACGGTTTCCGTTGTGAAACGGTTTCTGTTTGGAGCAAACGGATTGCGTTTTGGATAATGATTCCACCCCAGGTGTGTAGTGTTAGGACCCCCTAATAAACACTGGACTAAAGTCCTCAGACACAGAGACCAAAGCCGGTTCCATTTAGCTCCTTGGCCCTAAACCTTCAATGTCAAATCTGAAGGGTCTGGATTGGTTTAAACAGTGTAATCTGAAGGGTCTGGATTGGTATAAACAGTGTAATCTGAAGGGTCTGGATTGGTTTAAACAGTGTAATCTGAAGGGTCTGGATTGGTTTAAACAGTGTAATCTGAAGGGTCTGGATTGGTTTAAACAGTGTAATCTGAAGGGTCTGTATTGGTTTAAACAGTGTAATCTGAAGGGTCTGGATTGGTATAAACAGTGTAATCTGAAGGATCTGGATTGGTTTAAACAGTGTAATCTGAAGGGTCTGGATTGGTTTAAACAGTGTAATCTGAATGGTCTGGATTGGTATAAACAGTGTAATCTGAAGGGTCTGGATTGGTTTAAACAGTGTAATCTGAAGGGTCTGGATTGGTATAAACAGTGTAATCTGAAGGATCTGGATTGGTATAAACAGTGTAATCTGAAGGGTCTGGATTGGTTTAAACAGTGTAATCTGAAGGGTCTGGATTGGTTTAAACAGTGTAATCTGAAGGGTCTGGATTGGTTTAAACAGTGTAATCTGAAGGGTCTGGATTGGTTTAAACAGTGTAATCTGAAGGATCTGGATTGGTATAAACAGTGTAATCTGAAGGGTCTGGATTGGTTTAAACAGTGTAATCTGAAGGGTCTGGATTGGTTTAAACAGTGTAATCTGAAGGGTCTGGATTGGTTTAAATAGTGTAATCTGAAGGGTCTGGATTGGTTTAAACAGTGTAATCTGAAGGGTCTGGATTGGTTTAAACAGTGTAATCTGAAGGATCTGGATTGGTTTAAACAGTGTAATCTGAAGGGTCTGGATTGGTTTAAACAGTGTAATCTGAAGGGTCTGGATTGGTTTAAACAGTGTAATCTGAAGGGTCTGGATTGGTTTAAACAGTGTAATCTGAAGGGTCTGGATTGGTTTAAACAGTGTAATCTGAAGGGTCTGGATTGGTTTAAACAGTGTAATCTGAAGGGTCTGGATTGGTTTAAACAGTGTAATTTGAAGGGTCTGGATTGGTTTAAACAGTGTAATCTGAAGGGTCTGGATTGGTTTAAACAGTGTAATCTGAAGGGTCTGGATTGGTTTAAACAGTGTAATCTGAAGGGTCTGGATTGGTTTAAACAGTGTAATCTGAAGGGTCTGGATTGGTTTAAACAGTGTAATCTGAAGGGTCTGGATTGGTTTAAACAGTGTAATCTGAAGGGTCTGGATTGGTTTAAACAGTGTAATCTGAAGGGTCTGGATTGGTATAAACAGTGTAATCTGAAGGGTCTGGATTGGTATAAACAGTGTAATCTGAAGGATCTGGATTGGTATAAACAGTGTGATCTGAAGGGTCTGGATTGGTTTAAACAGTGTAATCTGAAGGGTCTGGATTGGTATAAACAGTGTAATCTGAAGGGTCTGGATTGGTTTAAACAGTGTAATCTGAAGGGTCTGGATTGGTTTAAACAGTGTAATCTGAAGGGTCTGGATTGGTTTAAACAGTGTAATCTGAAGGGTCTGGATTGGTATAAACAGTGTAATCTGAAAGGTCTGGATTGGTATAAACAGTGTAATCTGAAGGATCTGGATTGGTATAAACAGTGTGATCTGAAGGGTCTGGATTGGTTTAAACAGTGTAATCTGAAGGGTCTGGATTGGTATAAACAGTGTAATCTGAAGGGTCTGGATTGGTTTAAACAGTGTAATCTGAAGGGTCTGGATTGGTTTAAACAGTGTAATCTGAAGGGTCTGGATTGGTTTAAACAGTGTAATCTGAATGGTCTGGATTGGTATAAACAGTGTAATCTGAAGGGTCTGGATTGGTATAAACAGTGTAATCTGAAGGGTCTGGATTGGTTTAAACAGTGTAATCTGAAGGGTCTGGATTGGTTTAAACAGTGTAATCTGAAGGGTCTGGATTGGTATAAACAGTGTAATCTGAAGGGTCTGGATTGGTTTAAACAGTGTAATCTGAAGGGTCTGGATTGGTATAAACAGTGTAATCTGAAGGATCTGGATTGGTATAAACAGTGTAATCTGAAGGATCTGGATTGGTATAAGCAGTGTAATCTGAAGGATCTGGATTGGTATAAACAGTGTAATGATTGAGTTTTTCACCTTTTTCTTTAATTTGACAGACGTACGAACATTGAAGGGTTCGAGGGCGAAGGAGTGAGTTGGGGCCGGCAGGGTCTGTCTCTTTCACACTCTGGGCTCAAATCAACATCATCCGTGAACAAAAGTCATTTCAGAGTTGTTCATTGATGCCTTGTTGTTTCTGCTGAATGGATTGGTAATAACGGGTTGAATTCTGCTGTGTAGTCTGTGTGGAGGGACACGGGAGAGATCCAGACCTGAGATTTCAACTGATGAGAAAGTGAAGCGGGCCTTCTACCTGAGCCAGCGCTTCGCAGATCAGGTACAGTCATGCAGCCGTCTGAAGAGCCAAGGAACTACTGGGAAGTTTCCCAGACAGGAAGTCGTAAGTCCCACCATGATTGTGTTCAAATCCCGTTATGAAGTCGTAAGTCCCGACATGATTGTTTTTATTATTATTATTTTTATAAAAATGTTCTTCCCAATTTCGTGATATCCAGTTGGTATTTAGTCTTGGCCCATCGCTGAAACTCCCGCACGGACTCGAGAGGCGAAGGTGGAGTGCCATGCGTCCTCTGAAACACAATCCAGCCAAGCCGCACTGCTTCTTGACACAATGCTCGCTTAACTATGGAAGCCAGCCGCACCAATGTGTCGGAGGAAACACCGTATACCTGGCGACCGTGTCAGCGTGGACTGCGTCCGGCCCGCCACAGGAGTCGCTAGAGCGAGATGGGACAAGGACATCCCTGCCGACCAAACCCCCCCCCTAACCGGGACGAAGCTGGGCCAAACCCTCCCCTAACCGGGACGAAGCTGGGCCAATCCCTCCCCTAACCGGGACGATGCTGGGCCAAACCCTCCCCTAACCGGGACAACGCTGGGCCAAACCCTCCCCTAACCGGGACGACGCTGGGCCAAACCCTCCCCTAACCCGGACGATGCTGGGCCAAACCCTCCCCTAACCCGGACGATGCTGGGCCAAACCCTCCCCTAACCTGGACGATGCTGGGCTAATTGTACGCCGTCTCATGGGTCTACGGGTCGCGGCTGGCTGTGACAGAACCTGGACTCGAACCCAGAATCTCTCGTGACACAGCTAGCACTGCGATGCAGTGCCTTAGACCACTGCGACACTCGGGAGGCCTCAAGTGCTTTTAAAGCCTGAATCATTCTTCAACCAGTAAACTTTTAGCTAGATAGATGAGCTAGCTAACATTGCTAAAGAATAAAGTGAATTAGTTTGCTTAACGTTGACAATATGGTCAAACTAGCTACATTGTTATCCACATTGATGAGTTTAAAATCTTTTCGTTGAAATAGTTCAAGGTCAGTGATGAAACGTCACAACTTGTTAACTCTGGCGTCATCTCTGACTTTCCCACTGAGGAGTCCATCTTGGGAGGGTCGTTCCACTGCTTCTTTCTCAGTCAGAACCTCCGTATTGTACAGTTAGGATGGGAGTGAGACACACCAGCTTTATAACACGATATTGATGTACCTGCCTATGAAATCAATCTGTAGTATAAAGTATAACCAACCCCTCTGTCTCTGTAGGACTTCTTCTCCTCCATCCTGGACGTTCTGACTCCAGAGGACGTACGTGTCCTGGCTGAGACGGAGGACGAGCTGAGCAGGAAGGGAGAGTTTGAACGGGTCTTCCCCTCCAACGGCTCCTCACGATACCTGCGCTTCTTCAAACAACCACGCTACCTCAACATCCTGCTCAACCAGTGGGAGACCAAGTACGGACAGAACAGGAGAGAAGGTAGGTCTCTCTGTCTGTTTCTCTGTCTGTCTGTTTCTCTGTCTGTCTGTTTCTCTGTCTGTCTTGTTTCTCTGTCTGTCTGTTTCTCTGTCTGTCTGTTTCTCTGTCTGTCTGTTTCTCTGTCTGTCTGTTTCTCTGTCTGTCTGTTTCTCTGTCTGTCTCTGTTTCTCTGTCTGTCTCTGTTTCTCTGTCTGTCTCTGTTTCTCTGTCTGTCTCTGTTTCTCTGTCTCTCGGTCTCTGTCTCTCGGTCTCTGTCTGTCTGTCTCTGTCTCTGTTTATCTGTCTGTCTCTGTTTATCTGTCTGTCTCTGTCTCTGTTTATCTGTCTGTCTCTGTTTCTCTGTTTCTCTGTCTCTCGGTCTCTGTCTGTCTGTCTCTAGGTCTCTGTTTGTCTGTCTCTCGGGCTCTGTCTGTCTGTCTCTCGGTCTCTGTCTGTTTCTCTGTCTGTCTCTGTTTCTCTGTCTCTCGGTCTCTGTCTGTCTCTGTTTCTCTGTCTCTCGGTCTCTGTCTCTCGGTCTCTGTCTGTCTGTCTCTGTCTCTGTTTATCTGTCTGTCTCTGTTTATCTGTCTGTCTCTGTCTCTGTTTATCTGTCTGTCTCTGTTTCTCTGTTTCTCTGTCTCTCGGTCTCTGTCTGTCTGTCTCTAGGTCTCTGTTTGTCTGTCTCTCGGGCTCTGTCTGTCTGTCTCTCGGTCTCTGTCTGTTTCTCTGTCTGTCTCTGTTTCTCTGTCTCTCGGTCTCTGTCTGTCTGTCTCTCGGTCTCTGTCTGTCTGTCTCTCGGTCTCTGTTTGTCGGTCTCTGTCTGTCTGTCTCTCGGTCTCTGTCTGTCGCTCGGTCTCTGTCTGTCGCTCGGTCTCTGTCTGTCGCTCGGTCTCTGTCTCTCGCTCGGTCTCTGTCTCTCGCTCGGTCTCTGTCTCTCGCTCGGTCTCTGTCTCTCGCTCTGTCTCTGTCTCTCGCTCGGTCTCTGTCTCTCGCTCGGTCTCTGTCTCTCGCTCGGTCTCTGTCTCTCGCTCGGTCTCTGTCTCTCGCTCGGTCTCTGTCTCTCGCTCGGTCTCTCGCTCGGTCTCGGTCTCTGTCCCTCTGTCTCTGTCTCTCGGTCTCTGTCCCTCTGTCCCTCTCGGTCTCTCTCTCGGTCTCTGTCTCTCTCTCGGTCTCTGTCTCTCGGTCTCTGTCTCTGTCTCTGTCCCTCTGTCTCTGTCCCTCTGTCTCTGTCTCTCGGTCTCTGTCCCTCTGTCCCTCTCGGTCTCTGTCTCGGTCTCTGTCTCGGTCTCTGTCTCGGTCTCTGTCTCGGTCTCTGTCTCTGTCTCTCGGTCTCTGTCTCGGTCTCTGTCCCTCTGTCTCTGTCTCTCGGTCTCTGTCCCTCTGTCCCTCTCGGTCTCTCTCTCGGTCTCTGTCTCTCTCTCGGTCTCTGTCTCTCGGTCTCTGTCCCTCTGTCCCTCTCGGTCTCTCTCTCGGTCTCGGTCTCTCTCTCGGTCTCTGTCTCTCTCTCGGTCTCGGTCTCTCTCTCGGTCTGTCTCTCGGTCTGTCTCTCGGTCTGTCTGAATGCTTAATGCACTTCCATATGCAACCACTAGGGGGCCCACTACTCATCACCATTGTCTTGTTGTATGTAGGAGTCTGTGTGCTGAGGAGTCTGTGTCAGAAAGGAGTCCATCTAGGAACCACCGACCCTGCACATCTAGTGAGTATTGTCTCTCTGGGAATGCTGTTCAATTAGATGTCTATATGTGGATGACATTACACACAGTCATCCTGAGGCCACGATTCAATCCGTCGCAGGTTGAAGGCAAGCCTTAAGAGTCTATCTAAGTAACATAATAATAAAATGTGGATGACATTACACACAGTCATCCTGAGAGATAACTAGAGATATACAAATACTTATTTTCCACCATAATTTGCAAATAAATTCATTAAAAATCCTACAATGAGATTTTCTGGATTTCTTTTTCTCAATTTGTCTGTCATAGTTGAAGTGTACATATGATGAAAATTACAGGCCTCTCTCATCTTTTTAAGTGGGAGAACTTGCACAATTGGTGGCTGACTAAATACTTTTTTGCCCCACTGTGTGTGTGTGTGTGTATATATATTTATTTTCTTTCCATAGCTTATAGATAGGACAGACACTTAAAACCTTTATTCCTTATGATTTATTTGTTATTTTCTAGTGGTCCAAGTCGACCTATGTTCCCAAGTCTGATCACCCCAGGCAGGAGCCAAGCAGATCAAGGTGAGTGGACACACACACCTAGTGGCTCTAACTTCACAGCTTCTCTATACAATAAATCCTGGTAAGCCCAGGCAGTCTATAGTGGAACTACACACACACACACACCTAGTGGCTCTAACTTTACAGCTTCTCTATAGTGTAGCTAACCCTAACCCTTCTCTATAGTGTAGCTAACCCTAACCCTAACCCTTCTCTATAGTGTAGCTAACCCTAACCCTAACCCTTCTCTATAGTGTAGCTAACCCTAACCCTTCTCTATAGTGTAGCTAACCCTAACCCTAACCCTTCTCTATAGTGTAGCTAACCCTAACCCTTCTCTATAGCGTAGCTAACCCTAACCCTTCTCTATAGTGTAGCTAACCCTAACCCTTCTCTATAGTGTAGCTAACCCTAACCCTTCTCTATAGTGTAGCTAACCCTAACCCTAACCCTAACCCTTCTCTATAGCGTAGCTAACACTAACCCTTCTCTATAGTGTAGCTAACCCTAACCCTTCTCTATAGTGTAGCTAACCCTAACCCTTCTCTATAGTGTAGCTAACCCTAACCCTTCTCTATAGTGTAGCTAACCCTAACCCTTCTCTATAGTGTAGCTAACCCTAACCCTTCTCTATAGTGTAGCTAACCCTAACCCTAACCCTTCTCTATAGTGTAGCTAACCCTAACCCTTCTCTATAGTGTAGCTAACCCTAACCCTAACCCTTCTCTATAGTGTAGCTAACCCTAACCCTTCTCTATAGTGTAGCTAACCCTAACCCTTCTCTATAGTGTAGCTAACCCTAACCCTTCTCTATAGTGTAGCTAACCCTAACCCTTCTCTATAGCGTAGCTAACCCTAACCCTTCTCTATAGTGTAGCTAACCCTAACCCTTCTCTATAGTGTAGCTAACCCTAACCCTTCTCTATAGTGTAGCTAACCCTAACCCTTCTCTATAGTGTAGCTAACCCTAACCCTAACCCTTCTCTATAGTGTAGCTAACCCTAACCCTTCTCTATAGCGTAGCTAACCCTAACCCTTCTCTATAGTGTAGCTAACCCTAACCCTTCTCTATAGTGTAGCTAACCCTAACCCTAACCCTTCTCTATAGTGTAGCTAACCCTAACCCTTCTCTATAGTGTAGCTAACCCTAACCCTAACCCTTCTCTATAGTGTAGCTAACCCTAACCCTAACCCTTCTCTATAGTGTAGCTAACCCTAACCCTAACCCTTCTCTATAGTGTAGCTGACCCTAACCCTTCTCTATAGCGTAGCTAACCCTAACCCTAACCCTTCTCTATAGTGTAGCTAACCCTAACCCTTCTCTATAGTGTAGCTAACCCTAACCCTAACCCTTCTCTATAGTGTAGCTAACCCTAACCCTAACCCTTCTCTATAGTGTAGCTAACCCTAACCCTAACCCTTCTCTATAGTGTAGCTAACCCTAACCCTAACCCTTCTCTATAGTGTAGCTAACCCTAACCCTAACCCTTCTCTATAGCGTAGCTAACCCTAACCCTTCTCTATAGTGTAGCTAACCCTAACCCTTCTCTATAGTGTAGCTAACCCTAACCCTTCTCTATAGTGTAGCTAACCCTAACCCTTCTATATAGTGTAGCTAACCCTAACCCTTCTATATAGTGTAGCTAACCCTAACCCTAACCCTTCTCTATAGCGTAGCTAACCCTAACCCTTCTCTATAGTGTAGCTAACCCTAACCCTTCTCTATAGTGTAGCTAACCCTAACCCTTCTCTATAGTGTAGCTAACCCTAACCCTTCTATATAGTGTAGCTAACCCTAACCCTTCTATATAGTGTAGCTAACCCTAACCCTTCTCTATAGTGTAGCTAACCCTAACCCTTCTCTATAGTGTAGCTAACCCTAACCCTTCTCTATAGTGTAGCTAACCCTAACCCTTCTCTATAGCGTAGCTAACCCTAACCCTTCTCTATAGTGTAGCTAACCCTAACCCTTCTCTATAGTGTAGCTAACCCTAACCCTTCTCTATAGTGTAGCTAACCCTAACCCTTCTCTATAGCGTAGCTAACCCTAACCCTTCTCTATAGTGTAGCTAACCCTAACCCTTCTCTATAGTGTAGCTAACCCTAACCCTTCTATATAGTGTAGCTAACCCTAACCCTTCTCTGTAGTGTAGCTAACCCTAACCCATCTCTATAGTGTAGCTAACCCTAACCCTTCTCTATAGTGTAGCTAACCCTAACCCTTCTCTATAGTGTAGCTAACCCTAACCCTTCTCTATAGTGTAGCTAACCCTAACCCTTCTCTATAGTGTAGCTAACCCTAACCCTAACCCTTCTCTATAGTGTAGCTAACCCTAACCCTTCTCTATAGTGTAGCTAACCCTAACCCTTCTCTATAGTGTAGCTAACCCTAACCCTTCTCTATAGTGTAGCTAACCCTAACCCTTCTCTATAGTGTAGCTAACCCTAACCCTTCTCTATAGTGTAGCTAACCCTAACCCTTCTCTATAGTGTAGCTAACCCTAACCCTTCTCTATAGCGTAGCTAACCCTAACCCTTCTCTATAGCGTAGCTAACCCTAACCCTTCTCTATAATGTAGCTAACCCTAACCCTTCTCTATAGTGTAGCTAACCCTAACCCTTCTCTATAGTGTAGCTAACCCTAACCCTTCTCTATAGTGTAGCTAACCCTAACCCTTCTCTATAGTGTAGCTAACCCTAACCCTTCTCTATACTGTAGCTAACCCTTCTCTATAGTGTAGCTAACCCTAACCCTTCTCTATAGTGTAGCTAACCCTAACCCTTCTCTATAGTGTAGCTAACCCTAACCCTTCTCTATAGTGTAGCTAACCCTAACCCTTCTCTATAGTGTAGCTAACCCTTCTCTATAGTGTAGCTAACCCTTCTCTATAGTGTAGCTAACCCTTCTCTATAGTGTAGCTAACCCTTCTCTATAGTGTAGCTAACCCTAACCCTTCTCTATAGTGTAGCTAACCCTAACCCTTCTCTATAGTGTAGCTAACCCTAACCCTTCTCTATAGTGTAGCTAACCCTAACCCTTCTCTATAGTGTAGCTAACCCTAACCCTTCTCTATAGTGTAGCTAACCCTAACCCTTCTCTATAGTGTAGCTAACCCTAACCCTTCTCTATAGTGTAGCTAACCCTAACCCTTCTCTATAGCGTAGCTAACCCTAACCCTTCTCTATAGCGTAGCTAACCCTAACCCTTCTCTATAGCGTAGCTAACCCTAACCCTTCTCTATAGCGTAGCTAACCCTAACCCTTCTCTATAGTGTAGCTAACCCTAACCCTTCTCTATAGTGTAGCTAACCCTAACCCGTCTCTATAGTGTAGCTAACCCTAACCCTTCTCTATAGCGTAGCTAACCCTAACCCTTCTCTATAGCGTAGCTAACCCTAACCCTTCTCTATAATGTAGCTAACCCTAACCCTTCTCTATAGTGTAGCTAACCCTAACCCTTCTCTATAGCGTAGCTAACCCTAACCCTTCTCTATAGTGTAGCTAACCCTAACCCTTCTCTATAGTGTAGCTAACCCTAACCCTTCTCTATAGTGTAGCTAACCCTAACCCTTCTCTATAGTGTAGCTAACCCTAACCCTTCTCTATAGTGTAGCTAACCCTAACCCTTCTCTATAGTGTAGCTAACCCTAACCCTTCTCTATAGCGTAGCTAACCCTAACCCTTCTCTATAGCGTAGCTAACCCTAACCCTTCTCTATAGTGTAGCTAACCCTAACCCTTCTCTATAGTGTAGCTAACCCTAACCCTTCTCTATAGTGTAGCTAACCCTAACCCTTCTCTATAGTGTAGCCAACCCTAACCCTTCTCTATAGTGTAGCTAACCCTAACCCTTCTCTATAGTGTAGCTAACCCTAACCCTTCTCTATAGTGTAGCTAACCCTAACCCTTCTCTATAGTGTAGCTAACCATAACCCTTCTCTATAGTGTAGCTAACCCTAACCCTTCTCTATAGTGTAGCTAACCCTAACCCTTCTCTATAGCGTAGCTAACCCTAACCCTTCTCTATAGCGTAGCTAACCCTAACCCTTCTCTATAGTGTAGCTAACCCTAACCCTTCTCTATAGTGTAGCTAACCCTAACCCTAACCCTTCTCTATAGTGTACCTAACCCTAACCCTTCTCTATAGTGTAGCTAACCCTAACCCTTCTCTATAGTGTAGCTAACCCTAACCCTTCTCTATAGTGTAGCTAACCCTAACCCTTCTCTATAGTGTAGCTAACCCTAACCCTTCTCTATAGTGTAGCTAACCCTAACCCTTCTCTATAGTGTAGCTAACCCTAACCCTTCTCTATAGTGTAGCTAACCCTAACCCTTCTCTATAGTGTAGCTAACCCTAACCCTTCTCTATAGTGTAGCTAACCCTAACCCTTCTCTATAGCGTAGCTAACCCTAACCCTTCTCTATAGCGTAGCTAACCCTAACCCTTCTCTATAGTGTAGCTAACCCTAACCCTTCTCTATAGTGTAGCTAACCCTAACCCTTCTCTATAGCGTAGCTAACCCTAACCCTTCTCTATAGTGTAGCTAACCCTAACCCTTCTCTATAGTGTAGCTAACCCTAACCCTTCTCTATAGTGTAGCTAACCCTAACCCTTCTCTATAGCGTAGCTAACCCTAACCCTTCTCTATAGCGTAGCTAACCCTAACCCTTCTCTATAGTGTAGCTAACCCTAACCCTTCTCTATAGTGTAGCTAACCCTAACCCTTCTCTATAGTGTAGCTAACCCTAACCCTTCTCTATAGTGTAGCTAACCCTAACCCTTCTCTATAGTGTAGCTAACCCTAACCCTTCTCTATAGTGTAGCTAACCCTAACCCTTCTCTATAGTGTAGCTAACCCTAACCCTTCTCTATAGCGTAGCTAACCCTAACCCTTCTCTATAGCGTAGCTAACCCTAACCCTTCTCTATAGCGTAGCTAACCCTAACCCTTCTCTATAGCG
>NC_048567.1:83482362-83494862 GCF_013265735.2 Oncorhynchus mykiss | reverse complement strand
ATGTTGTACCTGGTCGCACTAAGCAAAGAACAACCAGGGACCGGTCCTATCCCGTCAGGGGAGGAGGCCCTGGCGCAATCCACCGTGCGCCCAGCGGGAGGCCCTGAACTGCCCATGGCCGGAGCCACAGGTGCCTGGGCGCCGCTCGAGAGGTATCTTGTCTAGCTGGAGCGTCTATTCGGAACGCCATCAACTGGGCAAAAAGGAACCACAACCTCGGTAGGGACAACCGGGTAGGTCCACGTTAAAGACAGGGTTTGAGAATACGTGTTTCTGGCGCCGATGCGTTACGGGATGACCATCACCACATGCTTCGCAGCCATGAGTGAGCCACTCCCCGCACCGGAACACCAATGTAGGACCACTTGGTGAGACAGTACGGCTGGATCTGATACCGACTGTGCGCAGCTGGAGCGTATCGAAATCGGGGTAAACCGATTCCGAAAGGGGCTCCCCTGATAGAGGCAAATCCACTTGGGTCGGGAGGGAACATCCATCAGAACACCAGCCCAAAGGCCGGCCGATAGAGGCCCTCCCAGGTGGAATACGAATGCAAATCAGTCAGAGGAAATTAAACTGGCTGGACAACAGGGGAGAACCATGGAGACGCATCGTGAAACAAGTGTGGGACTGGACTGGAGAGATAGCCCTCACCAGGGCTAAACAACCACCAATCGGTCGCCGAAGGGACGGGCACCTTCATTGGACAAGAACCATGGTCATTGGATGAACCAAACCCACAAGGTGATAGCTGGGATAGAGCACCTGCCCAGGACAAGGCTCAATATCCTCCCACCACCAAGCTGGGCAACGTGGATCAAAAGTTAGGACACATCGGGCGCCGAAGGGTCTGGTCAAACCACTAAATCGGTCGCCGGAGGGAAAATGTCCAAAGTACCATGGTTCTGAGGGTCTGACTTCCCTCAAAACTGTCCGTTACTCATTTTCTATTCGGACTGAGCAGTTTGACACCACCCCCGTCTCTCTAGGACATGGAAGTCCTGTTGCCAAAAACCAGGTTTCTGAAATCGCGCCGGTACCTGTCTGGTCGACCCGCCACTGAGTGTGTAATCCAAAACAGGCCAAATATCGATGAAGCCCTGAACCTCACAGGGCTTCTGTGCGCCCCACCATCGGGGGTCAAATTCAACAAAAACGTGATAAATCAAAAAGTACACATCCGATCTTGATGGGTTTTTTTTTTGCACGAAAGTGCATAAATAGACGAGCATTTACATTCAATTAAAAACGTTTTTGTATAAAACATTTTAATAGGAAATCGTGTTTCAAGTTTTGGGAAAAAAGTGAATGTCACAGGATGCATAGGTTCCTGTGGATGCGAATTTTTTTTTACATTATGTAATTGTTGCCCATCACGAGAGAGGGTATGAGACGAAATTTGGGACCTCTAGCCCTTCGGGAAGTATTTTTAATCATTTTTTGAAAATTACAGAAATTGGTCGAAAAAATGACAGAGTCCCACTTTTCACAGCCGTGCACCTGGTGATTGAAAACGTGCAACTGGTGATTGAAAACGTGCACCTGGTCACCCAAAACACGGTTCTCTATGCGGTTAGCGGTGTTACAGATATACATGTCCGATAATGATGCACCCTACTACGGACCTTTAGCAATGGGGGCCGGCCTGAATTATTTATGGAAGGTATGATTACTTTTTTCTCTCTCCGTGCAACTGGTGATTGAAAACGTGCACCTGGTCACCCAAAACACGGTTCTCTATGCGGTTAGCGGTGTTACAGATATACATGTCCGATAATGATGCACCCTACTACGGACCTTTAGCAATGGGGGCCGGCCTGAATTATTTATGGAAGGTATGATTACTTTTTTCTCTCTCCGTGCAACTGGTGATTGAAAACGTGCACCTGGTCACCCAAAACACGGTTCTCTATGCGGTTAGCGGTGTTACAGATATACATGTCCGATAATGATGCACCCTACTACGGACCTTTTCAATGGGGGCCGGTCCCAATTATTTATGGAAGGTATGATTACTTTTTTCTCTCTCCGTGCAACTGGTGATTGAAAACGTGCACCTGGTCACCCAAAACACGGTTCTCTATGCGGTTAGCGGTGTTCCATATATTCATGTCCGGTTATGGCGCACCCTACTACGGACCTTTTCAATGGGGGCCGGTCCCAATTATTTATGGAAGGTATGATTACTTTTTTCTCTCTCCGTGCAACTGGTGATTGAAAACGTGCACCTGGTCACCCAAAACACGGTTCTCTATGCGGTTAGCGGTGTTCCATATATTCATGTCCGGTTATGGCGCACCCTACTACGGACCTTTAGCAATGGGGGCCGGTCCCAATTATTTATGGAAGGTAGGATTTTTTTTTTTTTTTTCAACACTTTTCCCCTCTTTTTCTCTCTCTGCCGGGGCCGGCCAAGAGTGCTTTATGGACGGTTTAAAACATGACTATGGATGCAAATGCTCATTTTCCTCCGTGCACCTGGTGATTGAAAACGTGCATCTGGTAACCCAAAAATTATAAAACGGTTTTAAATACTTTTACCCGTCATTCTATTGATATAGCCCGCTAGGGGAGTGCCCCACTACGGCCCTGTCTCTGTCGGGGCCGTCCTTGGGTGCTTTTTAGACACTTTAAGAAATCACGATGGATGCAGATTGCTATTAATCCTCCGTGCAACTGGTGATTGAAAACGTGCATCTGGTAACCCAAAAATTATAAAACGGTTTTAAATACTTTTACCCGTCATTCTATTGATATAGCCCGCTAGGGGAGTGCCCCACTACGGCCCTGTCTCTGTCGGGGCCGTCCTTGGGTGCTTTTTAGACACTTTAAGAAATCACGATGGATGCAGATTGCTATTAATCCTCCGTGCAACTGGTGATTGAAAACGTGCATCTGGTAACCCAAAAATTAAAATATGGTTCAAAACCCGGGTAACACCACTCTATTTACGGACATGACAGTAGAGCTTACCCCCTGGAGCTATTGACCTCCAGGCTTGTAGGCCCTTACTCACCACCCGGGTATCACCCCTCTATTTCGGGGATGATACCAGCAGGGGACCCCCCCCCACCTCCACAACCTCGCATACCAGGTGAACCAGGGCACCCACACTTAAGCACCCCTCCTCGGACATTAAAGCAGATAACCGCGCTGTTATGAACCGCGTGCACCTGGTCACCCAAATGGAACTTGTGCACCTGGTCACCCAAAAGGACCGGCGTGCACCTGGTCACCCAAAAGACCCGTGTGCACCTGGTCACCCAAAGGCCGGCGTGCACCTGGTCACC
Organism: Oncorhynchus mykiss; assembly: GCF_013265735.2. Taxonomy (NCBI): domain Eukaryota; kingdom Metazoa; phylum Chordata; class Actinopteri; order Salmoniformes; family Salmonidae; genus Oncorhynchus; species Oncorhynchus mykiss. The sequence goes on along the minus strand of NC_048567.1, from coordinate 83,491,572 downwards.
CAAAAGACCCGTGTGCACCTGGTCACCCAAAGGCCGGCGTGCACCTGGTCACCCAAAAGACCCGTGTGCACCTGGTCACCCAAAGGCCGGCGTGCACCTGGTCACCCAAAAGACCCGTGTGCACCTGGTCACCCAAAAGACCCGTGTGCACCTGGTCACCCAAAGGCCGGCGTGCACCTGGTCACCCAAAAGACCCGTGTGCACCTGGTCACCCAAAGGCCGGCGTGCACCTGGTCACCCAAAAGACCCGTGTGCACCTGGTCACCCAAAGGCCGGCGTGCACCTGGTCACCCAAAAGACCCGTGTGCACCTGGTCACCCAAAGGCCGGCGTGCACCTGGTCACCCAAAAGACCCGTGTGCACCTGGTCACCCAAAGGCCGGCGTGCACCTGGTCACCCAAAAGACCCGTGTGCACCTGGTCACCCAAAAGACCCGTGTGCACCTGGTCACCCAAAAGACCCGTGTGCACCTGGTCACCCAAAAGACCCGTGTGCACCTGGTCACCCAAAAGACCCGTGTGCACCTGGTCACCCAAAAGACCCGTGTGCACCTGGTCACCCAAAAGACCCGTGTGCACCTGGTCACCCAAAAGACCCGTGTGCACCTGGTCACCCAAAAGACCCGTGTGCACCTGGTCACCCAAAAATTATAAAACTGTTTTAAATATTTTTACCCGTCATTCTATTGATATAGCCCGCTAGGGGAGTGCCCCACTACGGCCCTGTCTCGGTCGGGGCCGTCCTTGGTGCTTTATGGGCACTTTAAGAAATTGCGATGGATGCAGATTGCTATTAATCACATGTGCACCTGGTCACCCAAACGGCCCATGTGCACCTGGTCACCCAAAAATTATAAAACGGTTTTAAATATTTTTACCCGTCATTCTATTGCTATAGCCCGCCAGGGGAGTACCCTACTACGGCCCTGTCTCGGTCGGGGCCGTCCTTGGTGCTTTATGGGCACTTTAAGAAATTGCGATGGATGCAGATTGCTATTAATCCCATGTGCACCTGGTCACCCAAAAGACCCGTGTGCACCTGGTCACCCAAAAGACCCGTGTGCACCTGGTCACCCAAAAATTATAAAACTGTTTTAAATATTTTTACCCGTCATTCTATTGATATAGCCCGCTAGGGGAGTGCCCCACTACGGCCCTGTCTCGGTCGGGGCCGTCCTTGGTGCTTTATGGGCACTTTAAGAAATTGCGATGGATGCAGATTGCTATTAATCACATGTGCACCTGGTCACCCAAACGGCCCATGTGCACCTGGTCACCCAAAAATTATAAAACGGTTTTAAATATTTTTACCCGTCATTGTATTGCTATAGCCCGCCAGGGGAGTACCCTACTACGGCCCTGTCTCGGTCGGGGCCGTCCTTGGTGCTTTATGGGCACTTTAAGAAATTGCGATGGATGCAGATTGCTATTAATCCCATGTGCACCTGGTCACCCAAAAGACCCGTGTGCACCTGGTCACCCAAAAGACCCGTGTGCACCTGGTCACCCAAAAATTATAAAACTGTTTTAAATATTTTTACCCGTCATTCTATTGATATAGCCCGCTAGGGGAGTGCCCCACTACGGCCCTGTCTCGGTCGGGGCCGTCCTTGGTGCTTTATGGGCACTTTAAGAAATTGCGATGGATGCAGATTGCTATTAATCACATGTGCACCTGGTCACCCAAACGGCCCATGTGCACCTGGTCACCCAAAAATTATAAAACGGTTTTAAATATTTTTACCCGTCATTCTATTGCTATAGCCCGCCAGGGGAGTACCCTACTACGGCCCTGTCTCGGTCGGGGCCGTCCTTGGTGCTTTATGGGCACTTTAAGAAATTGCGATGGATGCAGATTGCTATTAATCCCATGTGCACCTGGTCACCCAAAAGACCCGTGTGCACCTGGTCACCCAAAAGACCCGTGTGCACCTGGTCACCCAAAAATTATAAAACTGTTTTAAATATTTTTACCCGTCATTCTATTGATATAGCCCGCTAGGGGAGTGCCCCACTACGGCCCTGTCTCGGTCGGGGCCGTCCTTGGTGCTTTATGGGCACTTTAAGAAATTGCGATGGATGCAGATTGCTATTAATCACATGTGCACCTGGTCACCCAAACGGCCCATGTGCACCTGGTCACCCAAAAATTATAAAACGGTTTTAAATATTTTTACCCGTCATTGTATTGCTATAGCCCGCCAGGGGAGTACCCTACTACGGCCCTGTCTCGGTCGGGGCCGTCCTTGGTGCTTTATGGGCACTTTAAGAAATTGCGATGGATGCAGATTGCTATTAATCCCATGTGCACCTGGTCACCCAAAAGACCCGTGTGCACCTGGTCACCCAAAAGACCCGTGTGCACCTGGTCACCCAAAAATTATAAAACTGTTTTAAATATTTTTACCCGTCATTCTATTGATATAGCCCGCTAGGGGAGTGCCCCACTACGGCCCTGTCTCGGTCGGGGCCGTCCTTGGTGCTTTATGGGCACTTTAAGAAATTGCGATGGATGCAGATTGCTATTAATCACATGTGCACCTGGTCACCCAAACGGCCCATGTGCACCTGGTCACCCAAAAATTATAAAACGGTTTTAAATATTTTTACCCGTCATTCTATTGCTATAGCCCGCCAGGGGAGTACCCTACTACGGCCCTGTCTCGGTCGGGGCCGTCCTTGGTGCTTTATGGGCACTTTAAGAAATTGCGATGGATGCAGATTGCTATTAATCCCATGTGCACCTGGTCACCCAAAAGACCCGTGTGCACCTGGTCACCCAAAAGACCCGTGTGCACCTGGTCACCCAAAAATTATAAAACTGTTTTAAATATTTTTACCCGTCATTCTATTGATATAGCCCGCTAGGGGAGTGCCCCACTACGGCCCTGTCTCGGTCGGGGCCGTCCTTGGTGCTTTATGGGCACTTTAAGAAATTGCGATGGATGCAGATTGCTATTAATCACATGTGCACCTGGTCACCCAAAAGACCCGTGTGCACCTGGTCACCCAAAAATTATAAAACTGTTTTAAATATTTTTACCCGTCATTCTATTGATATAGCCCGCTAGGGGAGTGCCCCACTACGGCCCTGTCTCGGTCGGGGCCGTCCTTGGTGCTTTATGGGCACTTTAAGAAATTGCGATGGATGCAGATTGCTATTAATCCCATGTGCACCTGGTCACCCAAAAGACCCGTGTGCACCTGGTCACCCAAAAGACCCGTGTGCACCTGGTCACCCAAAAATTATAAAACTGTTTTAAATATTTTTACCCGTCATTCTATTGATATAGCCCGCTAGGGGAGTGCCCCACTACGGCCCTGTCTCGGTCGGGGCCGTCCTTGGTGCTTTATGGGCACTTTAAGAAATTGCGATGGATGCAGATTGCTATTAATCACATGTGCACCTGGTCACCCAAACGGCCCATGTGCACCTGGTCACCCAAAAATTATAAAACGGTTTTAAATATTTTTACCCGTCATTCTATTGCTATAGCCCGCCAGGGGAGTACCCTACTACGGCCCTGTCTCGGTCGGGGCCGTCCTTGGTGCTTTATGGGCACTTTAAGAAATTGCGATGGATGCAGATTGCTATTAATCCCATGTGCACCTGGTCACCCAAAAGACCCGTGTGCACCTGGTCACCCAAAAGACCCGTGTGCACCTGGTCACCCAAAAATTATAAAACTGTTTTAAATATTTTTACCCGTCATTCTATTGATATAGCCCGCTAGGGGAGTGCCCCACTACGGCCCTGTCTCGGTCGGGGCCGTCCTTGGTGCTTTATGGGCACTTTAAGAAATTGCGATGGATGCAGATTGCTATTAATCACATGTGCACCTGGTCACCCAAACGGCCCATGTGCACCTGGTCACCCAAAAATTATAAAACGGTTTTAAATATTTTTACCCGTCATTGTATTGCTATAGCCCGCCAGGGGAGTACCCTACTACGGCCCTGTCTCGGTCGGGGCCGTCCTTGGTGCTTTATGGGCACTTTAAGAAATTGCGATGGATGCAGATTGCTATTAATCCCATGTGCACCTGGTCACCCAAAAGACCCGTGTGCACCTGGTCACCCAAAAGACCCGTGTGCACCTGGTCACCCAAAAGACCCGTGTGCACCTGGTCACCCAAAAATTATAAAACTGTTTTAAATACTTTTACCGGTCATTCTAATATTAAATCCCACTATGGAGCCCCACTACTGGGGAAAATTCACCGGAGGGCGCCAAAGGTAAATGGATTTTAGAATCCTCCATATATATTGTAGCTTTGGCGCACTCCAGTGAATTTTTTAAAGTACTGGGGCTTCATATTGGGAGTCCAGGTAAATGTATTTTGAAACACATTTTTAATCATTTTAATGCATAAATGACACAAATACAAGGGTGAATTTCAAACAAATATGCTTTAATTAATCAGTTAATCATTTATTGATTTGTCCCTCAATCAGTGCCTGGGCCCGGCTGGCATTTTTGGGCAAATTGTGGTACCGGTAGTGGCGTGCCTGCGTTTCCAGAGAGTGACACATATGGTCAGCCACAGTTCCTCGGTCTGTATCCGAGCCTTGGTTAAAGTTCAATGTGGCAACACTGCGTCGAATTGTACCGAAGGTCACTTTACTTCCAATACCAAACTCTGCAAAGATTTGCCCCACAAACTCACACAGATTACCGTAAGGTTGACCGCAGGATGTGAAAAAGAAGAGTTCTATTTCTGAGGTCATTCCACTCAGATGAGGCCTGATTTGATGGAATCGTTTAAGCCAAGTGTATTCCTCCTGACATAGAACAATTCTGCACTCCCCAAAGCTATAGTTTGTTTTGTGGCTAGCTACACACATCTGATAACCCCCACCTTCCGGGGTTACTTCATTGAAATCACTCTCACTAAACATGGTGACTGGGGATCGTCGAGTGCCATTAAATATGGCCAACCGGCTGGACATGAGAGCTGCAAACCTACGCCTGTCAGAGCAGGTGGCACGGACCTCCAGCCTACTGAGAACTGAAGGAATGGCTTGATTGCTTAGCTCAACAAAGCGTTTTAACTCCGCAGCGCTGAGCACCTCGTCCCTGCAGCGTTGGCGGAATTTTGCCCTATGAGTTGCCTGGCTCTGCCGTGAGTCCCTGTCCATCTTCGCCAAGCAGAGTAACATCTTTCGAATTCCAACGACCTTAGCTTGCATACCATTTGGCCGGAACTGAATGAGATAATTCAGGAAACCTCGAATATCGGCCCGGTACATTTTTAATGTGGATGGTGCCAAACCACGGTCATCACATTGACCATACCACTCATACACACGTCTGTAGTTATCCAGAAAACACAGTCCTTCATCGGCCTTGCCCTCTGACATAATGCGGAGGAATTCCCGTACTCGGGATATACTGGTGCGACTATTGTCAATTCGTTTAACTGAAGGGTGTCTACCCGTAATATATTGTTCATATTGAGTCAAAATTACATTACTCCAAACCTCCATTCGGGACGGTACGCCGCCGCCGTCCTCATCACTCTCGCTCTCCGTGGAAGTCGCCACGTCACAGCCTTGCTCCCTCGGATCCGAGCACAGTTCACTACCGACCTGACTGACTGGCTGCATCGCCGCCGCCGACGCACCTGCCGTCTGATCACCCTCGTCCACAGGCTGCTGCTCCACGGACAACTCACTTTCAAAACACTCCAAAATCACAGGGTCCTCCGGCCGCGGTTCAACACCGTTGTCAGGCTGCATATACTGCCCCGATTCGGGCTGCTGTCTCTCACTCGAAAACCGGCTAAATTGCATAGCGTTCGTCCACTCCATAGTACCAAACTTAAGTCCATGTACAGCCTTTAAATGTCGGTCTAGCCGCACGATATTCTGTTTACAACAAAGCCCACAGTCGCGTCTTGGTCTGCTGCTCATAGCTTCTCTCTCCGGCCTTCCTCCGTGTCTCTTTGTTTGCTCCACCAAACAAACTAACCCTAACCCTTCTCTATAGTGTAGCGACACACCACAGCGCCAGTGGGAAAATAACTTGTTTACCTTTGATCTCTAATCTCTGTTTCCACCTCCTCTATTCCAGTGTGGTGGTGAGTCACAGAACCAGGCCCCAGCCAGACCAGGAGGAGTACTGTTTCTCCCAGGAGGTCACCACCTCCCTCCTGGGCTCCTCCAGCCCCAGCCTGGCCACCGAGTCTACAGCCAGCGTGCCACCCAGAGATGAGGAGTTCGAGGGTTAACCTGCTCTCACTGCACCCTAACACTGTTGACTTCTTAAAGAAGGCATAAACACATCCCCCGTTTGGGCAGGGGATGTGAACGCCGTAGGTGTGATGGAGGGTCAAGTCAACATGAACACCTTTCTCTCTCTCTCTCGATACATATTCCTCTTTTCACTACCATAGTCTGAACTGGAGAGGGACAAACTGCTGGGTTTTCTTAGTGTTAGTGTTAGTCCTGGATAAGGGGGAGGGGCTTCTCTGGACCGGGTGGACAGACAGCAGCTTTGGCCAATCGGCCGAGGAGAAAATCCAAGGCTGCTCTGCCTACTTAGAGCCAGTCCAATCAGATTCCACTCCTAGGTGTGTTTACATCAAAAATACATCAACATTTATTGGTACACATTTTGTTATTGCAGGTGCAGTGAAATGCTTGTGTTTCTAGCATTTCAGGCTTGTTACTATGGGATGGGTAACTGCATTTCAGGCTTGTTACTATGGGATGGGTAACTGCATTTCAGGCTTGTTACTATGGGATGGGTAACTGCATTTCAGGCTTGTTACTATGGGATGGGTAACTGCATTTCAGGCTTGTTACTATGGGATGGGTAACTGCATTTCAGGCTTGTTACTATGGGATGGGTAACTGCATTTCAGGCTTGTTACTATGGGATGGGTAACTGCATTTCAGGCTTGTTACTATGGGATGGGTAACTGCATTTCAGGCTTGTTACTATGGGATGGGTAACTGCATTTCAGGCTTGTTACTATGGGATGGGTAACTGCATTTCAGGCTTGTTACTATGGGATGGGTAACTGCATTTCAGGCTTGTTACTATGGGATGGGTAACTGCATTTCAGGCTTGTTACTATGGGATGGGTAACTGCATTTCAGGCTTGTTACTATGGGATGGGTAACTGCATTTCAGGCTTGTTACTATGGGATGGGTAACTGCATTTCAGGCTTGTTACTATGGGATGGGTAACTGCATTTCAGGCTTGTTACTATGGGATGGGTAACTGCATTTCAGGCTTGTTACTATGGGATGGGTAACTGCATTTCAGGCTTGTTACTATGGGATGGGTAACTGCATTTCAGGCTTGTTACTATGGGATGGGTAACTGCATTTCAGGCTTGTTACTATGGGATGGGTAACTGCATTTCAGGCTTGTTACTATGGGATGGGTAACTGCATTTCAGGCTTGTTACTATGGGATGGGTAACTGCATTTCAGGCTTGTTACTATGGGATGGGTAACTGCATTTCAGACTTGTTACAATGGGATGGGTAACTGCATTTCAGGCTTGTTACTATGGGATGGGTAACTGCATTTCAGGCTTGTTACTATGGGATGGGTAAATATAACTGCATTTCAGGCTTGTTACTATGGGATGGGTAAATATAACTGCATTTCAGGCTTGTTACTATGGGATGGGAAGATATAACTGCATTTCAGGCTTGTTACTATGGGGTGGGAAGATATAACTGCATTTCAGGCTTGTTACTATGGGATGGGTATATATAACTGCATTTCAGGCTTGTTACTATGGGATGGGTATATATAACTGCATTTCAGGCTTGTTACTATGGGATGGGTAACTGCATTTCAGGCTTGTTACTATGGGATGGGTAACTGCATTTCAGGCTTGTTACTATGGGATGGGTAACTGCATTTCAGGCTTGTTACTATGGGATGGGTAACTGCATTTCAGGCTTGTTACTATGGGATGGGTAAATATAACTGCATTTATTTGGCTGGTCATTTTACATATGCTTCACAATTTTTAAAATTTTGAAGTTGTAACAATAATTGTTATGAATAAATAATTTAATTAACAGTTGTTCTATCAGTCCCAGATTAGGGAAATAACTGCTCAGGTTCATACATTAAAACTGATATTTGAAGAATGACCCATTTTAGTATTTTCCTTGTAAATAATTCAAAGGGATTTATTTATTTTTTACCTTTTTACTCAACCAGGAAGGGCTCATTGAGATTTTAAATCTATTTTTCAAGAGCGCCCTGGCCAAGATGGGCAGCACCAAGTCATTACAAAAACATTAGACAGACAACATGAAAAACTACAAGTAATCAAGTAAAAACCATAGAATTCACAAGAGTATAACAAAATCAAAAACAGCCAATTAAAAACATTGACAGGTCAGGGAATCAGCCTCAAAATCCAAGATCCTTCATCAGTGATTTAAAAACACCAATCGGGACAAGTTCTTCCAGTTTAAAAGTATTTTGTAAGGTGTTCCTAGGCGATGGTGCAGAGGACATAAAAGCCCTTTTACCAAATTCAGTTCAGACATTTGGAACAGTTAGCAGGATAAAGCCCTGAGAAACGGAGAGACGACCCAACACATCTCTGAACAATAAAAATGGCCAAATAAAAAGGTAGTAAACCCAAAATGGCTTTGTAAATAAAAGTATACCAGTGACCGAGCCTACGAGTGACTAGAGAAGGCCAGCCAACCCTGGTATACAAAGTGCAGTGGTGCGTAAGGGTACCAACCAAGCAACTGTTAAAAGGTCAAAGTTGACCCCCTGTGGATGCTGACACAAGGCTGTGTGGAATGCCTCTGGGCACCCTGGGTGGGAAACGAATACTTAAGACGCTTAGCGGTGTGGAAAGTCAACATCTCCTGAGAACTGCTGCCAAGCCAACGGGTGGTTGACTCAAATAATTCACTTCTTTTCCCTCAACCGTCTCATGAGACGGACATTGACGTGCCTCAGCAGAATACAAGGGTTCCATAATTTGCAAATAAATTCATTAAAAATCCTACAATGTGATTTTCTGGATTTTTTTTTTCTCATTTTGTCTGTCATAGTTGAAGTGTACCCATGATGAAAATTACAGGCCTCTCTCATCTTAAGTGGGAGAACTTGCACAATTGGTGGCTGACAATACTTTTTTTGCCTCACTGTGTGTGTGTGTGTGTGTGTGTGTGTGTATGTATGTATGTATGTATATGTATGTGTATATATATATGT